>NW_026880653.1:0-31967 GCF_032173495.1 Musca vetustissima | reverse complement strand
TCTCAAAGCGAATACAAAAAATTTTTGGAATTTCATGCTTCAATAGAATTTAAAATCTTACATCTTAAATTTAATTACAAACGAATACATATCTTTTTATACATCTTGATCCAACATTGGCACATCAATGGCAATGTTACCAACACCTGGTACCGGAATCGAATAAGAAACAGCATTGCTATCTAAACTGCCACCACTTTCGTTTAAATCCTCCGTCATAGGGACATCATTGCTGTTTAATTTAGCTGCCGAATTGTTTGACACACTTGTCGTCCATCAACATGGAGCTAGTTTCCCACATAAAGGACCAACGGACTAATATGAAACCAGTAAGGAAAGTAGTAAAGTCGGACGGGGCCGACTATATGATACCCGGTATGTTCAACAGATGAATCCTAACAGACTTCACATTTTAATTGGATCCATAAACATGTCATTCTGCAACCTATACTAAATAGAAGCTATATCTAAATCTGAACCGATTTCAACGATTTCAGGAAACATAAACCACCTAATTCATAACGCTGTGCCAAATATAGTGCAAACAGAAAAATATATACGGACTTTAGTGGACCATTTACATAAAATCGGACGAAACTATATATAGAGCTATATTTAAATTTGAACCGATTTACTCGAAACTTAACACACGCCATTCAAGACTCAATTCAGTACACTATGCACAATTTCGTGTATATCAAAAGATATATAGAGACTTTGGTGCACCATTTACATAAAATCGGACGAAACTATATATAAGAGCTATATCTCAATCTGAACCGATTTTCACGAAACTTAGCACACATCATTCTAGGCTTTATTCAGTACGCTGTGCCAAATTTCGTGCAAATCGAAAGATATTTAGGGACTTTGGAGCACCATTTACCTTAAATCGGACGAAATTATCTATGGGAGCTCTATCTAAATCAGGACCGATTTTCACGAAACTTGGCAGACATCATTCTGGGCTCAATTCAATACGTTATGCCAAATTTCGTGCAAATCGAAGGATATATAGGGACTTTGGTGCACCATTTACATGAAATCGGACTAAACTATATATGGGAGCTATATCTAAATCTTGACCGATTTACACGAAACTTGGCAGACATCATTCTAGATTCAATTCAGCACGTTATGCATAATTTCGTGCAAATCGAAGGATATATAGGGACTTTTTTGCACCATTTACATGAAATCGGACGAAACTATATATGGGAGCTATATCTAAATCTGGACCGATTTTCACGAAACTTGGCAGACATCATTCTAGACCTAAATGATTAGGCTGTACCAAATTTCGTGCAAATCGAAGGATATATAGGGACCGTTTACATTAAATCGGTTAAATATATATATGGGAGCTATATCTAAATCTGAACCGATTTTTCTCAATTTCAATAGGGTTTGTCCTTGGGCCAAGTAAGTGACCTATGCCAAATTTCATCCAATTCGGATAATAAATGCGACCTGTACTTTGTTTACAATTTAACATGGACAGACGGACGGACAGACGGACGGACGGACGGACATGCGTAAATCGACTCAGAAAGTGATTCTATGCATATTCTCAAAAGGAACCATGGGTCTATTTTGATTATTTTTGCCTGTTACAAACATATGCACAAAGACATAATACCCTGGACCACAGTGTGGTGAAGGGTATAAAAACGTTCTGCAACGAGATCATCTGGTAACCCGAAATGCTAAATTGCAATCACTTCGATTGGGGAATGCAGCTAGGACTTTCCAACTAGATTGGGGAATTCAGCTAGGACTTTCGGCAGGAAGATATTACTAGGACGTTCATAATACCGAAAAAGGACCAAAAGTCGCCCGGGGCCGACTTTAGGTACATACACAAGCTGCTAATATGTACATCATCGTGTAGATAAAACAGACATAGGACCTTTGGAAAACCATTGAAAAAGGAATCGGGCGAAATCTACATAGATATTTGAACCAATAAAAAAACATACACAAATCATTCTGAAATCTATAAAAATTGCATTTCTATCGGGCAGACTTTGATTTTTTGGTGTACCATTGGTATGAAGTCGAGCAAAATTATGTATGGGACCTATATGTAAATCTGGACCGATTTCAACAAAACTTCGCATACGTCTATCAGTGGAGTTTGGTGTAACATTTCCCTTAAATCGGACGAAACTATCTATGGGAGCTCTATCTAAATCAGGACCGATTTTCACGAAACTTGGCAGACATCATTCTGGGCTCAATTCAATACGTTATGCCAAAATTTCGTGCAAATCGAAGGATATATAGGGACTTTGGGGGACCATTTACATGAAATCGGACTAAACTATATATGGGAGCAATATCTAAATCTTGACCGATTTACACGAAACTTGGCAGACATCATTCTAGATTCAATTCAGCACGTTATGCATAATTTCGTGCAAATCGAAGGATATATAGGGACTTTTTTGCACCATTTACATGAAATCGGACGAAACTATATATGGGAGCTATATCTAAATCTGGACCGATTTTCACGAAACTTGGCAGACATCATTCTAGACCTAAATGATTAGGCTGTACCAAATTTCGTGCAAATCGAAGGATATATAGGGACCGTTTACATTAAATCGGTTAAATATATATATGGGAGCTATATCTAAATCTGAACCGATTTTTCTCAATTTCAATAGGGTTTGTCCTTGGGCCAAGTAAGTGACCTATGCCAAATTTCATCCAATTCGGATAATAAATGCGACCTGTACTTTGTTTACAATTTAACATGGACAGACGGACGGACAGACGGACGGACGGACGGACGGACATGCGTAAATCGACTCAGAAAGTGATTCTATGCATATTCTCAAGAGGAACCATGGGTCTATTTTGATTATTTTTGCCTGTTACAAACATATGCACAAAGACATAATACCCTGGACCGAAATGCTAAATTGCAATCACTTCGATTGGGGAATGCAGCTAGGACTTTCCAACTAGATTGGGGAATTCAGCTAGGACTTTCGGCAGGAAGATATTACTAGGACGTTCATAATACCGAAAAAGGACCAAAAGTCGCCCGGGGCCGACTTTAGGTACATACACAAGCTGCTAATATGTACATCATCGTGTAGATAAAACAGACATAGGACCTTTGGAAAACCATTGAAAAAGGAATCGGGCGAAATCTACATAGATATTTGAACCAATAAAAAACCATACACAAATCATTCTGAAATCTATAAAAATTGCATTTCTATCGGGCAGACTTTGATTTTTTGGTGTACCATTGGTATGAAGTCGAGCAAAATTATGTATGGGACCTATATGTAAATCTGAACCGATTTCAACAAAACTTCGCATACGTCTATCAGTGGAGTTTGGTGTAACATTTCCCTTAAATCGAACGAAAATATATATGAGAGCTATATCTAAATCAGGACCGATTTTCACGAAACTTGGCAGACATCATTCTGGGCTCAATTCAATACGTTATGCCAAATTTCGTGCAAATAGAATGATATATAGGGACGTTGGTGTACCATTTACATGAAATCGGACTAAACTATATATGGGAGCTATATCTAAATCTTGACCGATTTACACGAAACTTGGCAGACATCATTCTAGATTCAATTCAGCACGTTATGCATAATTTCGTGCAAATCGAAGGATATATAGGGACTTTTTTGCACCATTTACATGAAATCGGACGAAACTATATATGGGAGCTATATCTAAATCTGGATTGATTTTCACGAAACTTGGCAGACATCATTCTAGACCTAAATGATTAGGCTGTACCAAATTTCGTGCAAATCGAAGGATATATAGGGACCGTTTACATTAAATCGGTTAAATATATATATGGGAGCTATATCTAAATCTGAACCGATTTTTCTCAATTTCAATAGGGTTTGTCCTTGGGCCAAGTAAGTGACCTATGCCAAATTTCATCCAATTCGTATAATAAATGCGACCTGTACTTTGTTTACAATTTAACATGGACAGACGGACGGACAGACGGACGGACATGCGTAAATCGACTCAGAAAGTGATTCTATGCATATTCTCAAAAGGAACCATGGGTCTATTTTGATTATTTTTGCCTGTTACAAACATATGCACAAAGACATAATACCCTGGACCACAGTGTGGTGAAGGGTATAAAAACGTTCTGCAACGAGATCATCTGGTAACCCGAAATGCTAAATTGCAATCACTTCGATTGGGGAATGCAGCTAGGACTTTCCAACTGGATTGGGGAATTCAGCTAGGACTTTCGGCAGGAAGATATTACTAGGACGTTCATAATACCGAAAAAGGACCAAAAGTCGCCCGGGGCCGACTTTAGGTACATACACAAGCTGCTAATATGTACATCATCGTGTAGATAAAACAGACATAGGACCTTTGGAAAACCATTGAAAAAGGAATCGGGCGAAATCTACATAGATATTTGAACCAATAAAAAACCATACACAAATCATTCTGAAATCTATAAAAATTGCATTTCTATCGGGCAGACTTTGATTTTTTGGTGTACCATTGGTATGAAGTCGAGCAAAATTATGTATGGGACCTATATGTAAATCTGGACCGATTTCAACAAAACTTCGCATACGTCTATCAGTGGAGTTTGGTGTAACATTTCCCTTAAATCGGACGAAACTATCTATGGGAGCTCTATCTAAATCAGGACCGATTTTCACGAAACTTGGCAGACATCATTCTGGGCTCAATTCAATACGTTATGCCAAATTTCGTGCAAATCGAAGGATATATAGGGACTTTGGTGCACCATTTACATGAAATCGGACTAAACTATATATGGGAGCTATATCTAAATCTTGACCGATTTACACGAAACTTGGCAGACATCATTCTAGATTCAATTCAGCACGTTATGCATAATTTCGTGCAAATCGAAGGATATATAGGGACTTTTTTGCACCATTTACATGAAATCGGACGAAACTATATATGGGAGCTATATCTAAATCTGGATTGATTTTCACGAAACTTGGCAGACATCATTCTAGACCTAAATGATTAGGCTGTACCAAATTTCGTGCAAATCGAAGGATATATAGGGACCGTTTACATTAAATCGGTTAAATATATATATGGGAGCTATATCTAAATCTGAACCGATTTTTCTCAATTTCAATAGGGTTTGTCCTTGGGCCAAGTAAGTGACCTATGCCAAATTTCATCCAATTCGTATAATAAATGCGACCTGTACTTTGTTTACAATTTAACATGGACAGACGGACGGACAGACGGACGGACATGCGTAAATCGACTCAGAAAGTGATTCTATGCATATTCTCAAAAGGAACCATGGGTCTATTTTGATTATTTTTGCCTGTTACAAACATATGCACAAAGACATAATACCCTGGACCACAGTGTGGTGAAGGGTATAAAAACGTTCTGCAACGAGATCATCTGGTAACCCGAAATGCTAAATTGCAATCACTTCGATTGGGGAATGCAGCTAGGACTTTCCAACTGGATTGGGGAATTCAGCTAGGACTTTCGGCAGGAAGATATTACTAGGACGTTCATAATACCGAAAAAGGACCAAAAGTCGCCCGGGGCCGACTTTAGGTACATACACAAGCTGCTAATATGTACATCATCGTGTAGATAAAACAGACATAGGACCTTTGGAAAACCATTGAAAAAGGAATCGGGCGAAATCTACATAGATATTTGAACCAATAAAAAACCATACACAAATCATTCTGAAATCTATAAAAATTGCATTTCTATCGGGCAGACTTTGATTTTTTGGTGTACCATTGGTATGAAGTCGAGCAAAATTATGTATGGGACCTATATGTAAATCTGAACCGATTTCAACAAAACTTCGCATACGTCTATCAGTGGAGTTTGGTGTAACATTTCTCTTAAATCGAACGAAAATATATATGAGAGCTATATCTAAATCGAACCGATATCAAGAAAGCTTCGCATACGTTTATCTGAACCTAGCACAGTACAGTTTGTTGTACCATACACCTAAAATCGAACGAAAACATATATGGGCGCTATATCTAAAACAAAACTTCGCAGACGTCAAACTGGACTTAATTCGGTACACTGTGCGACATTTGGTCTCAATCGGGAAAAAAATTGGGAATTTGGGGCATCATTTACCTAATATCGAACGAAACTATATATGGGAGCTATATCTAAATCTGAACCGATTTCAAAAGACATCAAACTGGACTTAATTCAGTACGCTGTTCAAAATTTTGTATCAATCGGTAAATATTGGGAGTTTGGTGCGATGCTTACATAATATCGGACAAAAATATACATGGGAGCTATATCTAAATCTGAACCGATTTTCGCGAAACCTAACACACATTATTCTAGACTTAATTCAGACCGTCATGCCAAATTTCGTGCAAATCGAAGGAAATACAGTAGCTTTGGTACACAATTTACTTAAAATCGGACGAAACTATATATGGAAGCTATATCTATATCTGATCCGATTTCAATGAAACTTAACACACTCCATCCTAGTCTCAATGCCATACGTTATGCGAAATTTCATCTCCATCGGAAAAATATTGAGAGTTTGGGGCAACATTAAAATGACTTGTGCCAAATAAAAGACTTGTGCCAAATTTCATCCATATCGGATCATTAATGCGACCTGTACACATGGACAGAAGGACTGACGGGCATGCATTGATTCGTTTCACTTTAGCCCTTAAAGGGAATAAATGTTACTTTTTCTCCTCTACATCTCCCAAAAAAAAACCGAAAAATATACCTCCTAAAAACTTCAACAAAATTCTAAGCCCCATATGCCACTGAAATCCGTCATCCCTATAATTTGTTTATTCTTTCTTGAAACATCAAATTGTGAATAACTTCCATTGAAACTCCATCAAATGTACGCGCTGCACCTACACATCCATCAAATCCAGTTAAGACACACACATCCATCCATATGTTTGTAAGTGTGTGTGTGTTCATCTCCCGGTGTATATTATTAGAAACACATTTAATATTCAAAGATTGCCATAGCATTGATGTTTGTCTGTCGTTCTGCATCTACACAGAACGCATATGTTTATATGTCATACATGATTGAACCTGCAGCCTGCATGTGCATGCATGCATCCATTCAAATTGAAAGATGCACATTGGCGTAACAAACCGACAGACAAACAAACACATTTCCGACTTTCTCAAGAGGTAAATTTGTGAGCTAAACACATGTCGAACAAGCCAGTCAGCCATTCATCGACAAACATCTCAACAGCCAGCAGTTATCCATCCAGAAGACACAAACAACTGTCAACTGCCAACTCAAAAGTGAAGACGACAAGGCCTAATTCCTTCCTTATGACTATCCTTGAAGGAGCTGCTGCTGCTGCTGCTCATCTTCATCATAAAATGTAGATAGATTGGCTTATGCGTGATCTCCGAGTGTGGGTGCTGTGTGTGTGTGCGCTCTCTGCCACTAACACGACATGAATGCAAATTAGTAAATTGTGGTAGAGGGAATTTATTTGTGAAACGCCTTTCGATATATCGCCCGCTCTCTCTCCCTGTGTGTGTGTTTGTGTCTTAAGAAATTGTGATATATATTTTAAGATTCAAAGTTTATTGAAAGATTTAGAATTTAATAAATTTATTTATAATATTCAAATGGCGGAAGTAGAATTATATAATCGAGAGGCAAACAAGAAAATGATTATTGTTTAGGGGACGACTCTCCTTACTTATGGAATGTTAAATAGGAAACATACATTTGCCACTTATTTATTCCACAACAAAATAGCTGCGTTGAAATGAGGAAATTCGGGCATATTGAGTACAGTTCAAACAAAATATAGTAAAAGCAACACACCATTTATAAAATATCGGATTGAAGTATAACAAAAACTGAATCGATTTCAACAAATTTCGATACCAATACGCTATGCAATATTTGATATAAATCAAACACTATTAACATAACCGAACCGATTTCTCCAAAACTTCGCAGGCATCAAACTGAGTTCAGTACACTGTTCAAAATTTTGTCTCAATCGGACAGATATTGATGCACCATTTACATAAAATAGACGAAACTGTATATAAGAGCTAAATCTAATTTCAACAAAACTTTACAGACATCACGGTGGACGTGACCCAGTTTAGTACGCTGTTGCAAATTTTGTTCATCTCGGACAAATATGGGGAGTTTGGTGCACCATTTAGATCAAATAGGACGAAAATATATATGGGAGCTATATCCAAATCTGATCGGATTTCAACGAAACCTGCCAAACGTTAGGCTATACTAACTTCATTAGATTTGTGCAAGAATACATGGACAGACGGACACGCATTAATCGATTCAGAAAGTTCGTGGAGAAAATTCGGATCGTTATATTTTTAACCGGATTTTCAGGTTATAGGCCGTATTTTTTTACAAATTTTAATCAACCGATCGGCATGGAATAAGTGGTCTGCACAAGAGAAGAACTGTAGTTAATACAATAAAACCGTTTATCGTTCAAAGTCGTAAAAAAGTATAAATTAAAACAGTTCTATTTTTTAACAGGGGATCTAATTGACTTTTAAGCAGACAAGTTGTTCCAAGTTTTTGTTAAAAAAATATTTCTAATTCGATTGGACTGAAATCATGTGCTGTGAAAATAACCTTCTAGGGCAGCAAAACAACGATATATAGTCTTTAAAGCTGCTAGCAAAAACATCATCGGGCCGTATCTCAAAAACTTCAACTATGGTGAATTTGTCTTTCTGGGTACTTGATATACACGCGAATTGCTTCATCACCATAAGGAATTTGTCGCACCCCAAAATCTTGTTTCCCAGTCTAATCAAAACCACATCCTTACCAATTATTTTTCAAACAACAGAGACAGATAGAAGTTTTGCAATGATCCTTTACATTGCAAGGGAAGAACCTACGACGCACTCACAATTTATCATGATCCGACATATGTCTTCACTCTAGGAACAGTGCTTTTGAAAGCAGAGATGGATAATTAATCAACCCACCATCAATTGCTTCCATGGTATACATATGTTTTATGGGCAACCTTCGGAAGTGTTTAATGGTTCAGAACGCTAAGTGGTCTGGTAACATTTGTATTGCTCTGGGAACCTAGTTTCGATCCTAGCCGTGCTCAGCTAGAATAATTTGTATTTATACCCTACACAACTATGTTGTCAGGGTATTATAGCTTTGTGCAGCCCCAAAAGTTTGTAACGCCGCGAAATATTGATCCTAGACCCACCTTTAAGTATACCGGTCTTATCTCGACTAGCTAAGTCGATCTAGACATTTGTGTCTAGGCCACAGTTATGGACCAATCTTCGCGAAATTTTTTTATGTAGGATGGGTTCTGGTCAATGAAGATCCCTATTGTTTTTGGTAAAGATCGGTTAATATTTAGGGGATGAAATGGACCAAATACTTAATTTTTGTCGGTTTTTCTGGTCACCCCAGAGGCCACAGTTATGGTCCGAACGTCGTGAAATTTTACTCTGGGGCGTATATATTTGCTCCTGAAGGACATATACCCGAGAAGTTGATGGCATATTCAAGAGGAGTTGTTGACCTTCAAATTAATACCAATTATACGGCTGTATGTACTTTGATGTGGGAGTTATACGTAATTAGGTAAAGGTGACTATATGCATAGTATTACTATTACTCCATTAGAGGACGGAAATTGTCGCGCTGATCGCTTTGAAATTGTACATGTAGTTCCGATTATGGTCAAGGATGACGCCTATATTTTTCGGTGATGTTGAGATTTCATTCAGTCGATCTAGAGGGAATTATTATATGCAGAACATCACATATTTTGCAAAGTAAAGGGGATCTGACTAAATACTTAGAGCGACTGTTTACATGATGATCGGCCAATATTCCGAGGGTCAAATCAACCAAAACCTAAAGTGACCGATTTTTTACTTTATGGCTTAAAAATTCAGTTCAAGAAAAAAATTTTGGAAAATATGCCAGGGTTAGAAAGTGGAGTTGTTGATCTATAATCGGTAAAAAGGGTGCAAATATCACGAAATATTGTCCAGGCTCAGAATATAGAACCGCAGAAAGTTTGCTTTTCGTGGTAGTTGTGTAGTGTATCATATGGTCGGCCCCGTCCGACTATACTGCTTCGCTCACTGTTTTTTTTATTTTAATTTTACCTGTAAGGACGATAATCATTTCAATGAGTTGTATGTCCGTTTTTTCTCTTTCGAGTCAAGCTTAATGATTGATGATTGGCATTGAAAAGTAAAGCCAGGGAAAGAATCTACGCACCCACCATTATGCCAATACCTATAATAGAATGCTTAGTAATTGACCCCGAGTTCTGAATCTATTATTTCTAATTTAATGAATTCAAAAGTATTTTGTTATCGTCGCATCTCGAATTTGACATCTGTCATATTACGTTGCTGACCAATTTGTTTCCTTTCCTTTCCAAAATTGTGCACAGAGTACTTAAGTTAGTATAGCCTGAAATGTACCAAGTTTTATTGAAATTGGGTCAGATATAGCTCCCATACGAGGGCGGTGTGGAAACTTCTTAGCCTATCAATGAAAGAGAAAAGTTGGGTTTAAAAAATATTTTTACTTTTCTATATAATCTCCTGAAATTTCAATACATTAGTCCAACGCTTTTCTTGCAATTCTATCTGTTGATTAAAATAGTTTTCCTCAAGGTCTTCAAATAGTTGTTTACAATTGTATTTGCATCTTTATTTGAGGTAAAACGCTTCCCAGCAAGAAGCTAAATCAGGAGAATAAGGCGGGTGGTCTAGCAACCCTTACTTTAATTCGTTGATTTTAGCCATTGTTAAAACACTCCTGTGCGCTGGTGCGTTGTGTTGATGAACAATTATTATTAATACGGAATTAAAAATTTCTATGCTAAACGCATAAGCAGAATGGATCCGTTGATCTATCCGTCGTATTATTTGTTATCGTCAATATAACAACGACAAGGGGAGAAAACTTATTGAATGATTGTCTTAAAAATGGGTTCCTTTGCTGGAATCATGCCAGATTTAAATTATTGTTCATGCTGTCTTGAAATATTACAGAAAAGAAATAAGTGACCGCCGTGACTTAAACTGTATATCTCAACTAGAGTTTTTAGGATACCCAGATAGTTTGGAGAATACGGATTTGCAAAGGTGTATGAGGAAGATATTTAATATAAGATCAAAACCTTGTCACTGTAGTTTTTTAAGAAATAAGCTTTATATAAAGTGAGTAAAAGCCCATAAAATGTGGGAGAATATTTTCAATTGATAAAAATTTTGATATAAACATAAGAAAAAGTATATCAAGCAACCTGCTGCACAAATTAAAAATTCAAACATGTGACGTCTGTTAGGATGCATCTCTTGAATATACCCAAAGAGGTGAATGGTTTCCTAGCCCCACTTTATTACAGGATCCTTACAGGATTTCCCTTGATTTGGTTTCAATTTCGAATTAAAGACGTTTGCAAGTAATAAAAAATATGTAAAAGTAGAAAGAAAATGTTCACCGTAATACATAGAAAAATAAATTTTAAAAATATTGACAGAATAGTGCATTCAAAACAATAGCAAATACAAATAGAATACATATCCCAGTAAAATCATAGAAAATGCACTAAAGATATCATTTGCTTTTCACGGGAATACCAGTAATTTTATTATTATTTATTTGCCAGTGTTTGGTTTTGTTCTTTCTAAATTGTTCTTTTACAGAACGTCCGTCTCCTCCATGTATTCTCTAAATTCAGAATTCTGCGAATATTTCTACAAGGTTTTCAATCATCCACAGCAAAAAGGTAAACAAACAAACAAATGTACAGCATTCGAAAACATTCATGTATGGTGGGGAAGGAACAACTGCACTGGTTTGCAGTTTTACTGCTGGTGTTCTGGTTGTGATGGTGATGTCATGGAAACACAACCAATGTCAGTCATCTCAACTCAAACTCCATCAAGTTACTAGACAAGTGCTGAATCTAGGTTTCCGTCGTGCTGGTAAATCTTGTGGGAAAACCTGATAATAGATTTTAATGTTGCATAGTCACCGCGTAATGTAATTCGAAGTGACTTTGTGTTAGTTGTAGAAGAAAAGAACAATATTTAAGTGTTTTAACAGGCGTATACGTTATGTGTGTGAATGGAATTGGAAGTTGATATTACGCATACGTCACACGGGTAATTTTGATTTGTTTTGAATTGTCTTCAAAAAATATGGTTGACCTTGTATAAACATTTTTGTATATTTCCCATTCTTGTTAAGCTATGAGAATATTATGAAAATTTGATAGGAGAATAATGAAAAACATACTGCGAAATCATTTTTGAAAATTTGCTCGGCAGTCATATACCGTTACACGAACAGCATTTTTATACCCTTCACCACACTGTGGTACAGGGTATTATGTCTTTGTGCATATGTTTGTAACAGGCAAAAGGAAACGAGATAGACACATGGTTCCTTTTGAGAATATGCATAGAATCAGTTTCTAAGTCGATTTATGCATGTCCGTCCGTCTGTCCGTCTGTCTGTCTGTCCATGTATTTTTGTGAGCAAAGTACAGGTCGCATTTATGATCCGAATTGGATGAAATTTGGCACAGCTCATTTGTTTGGCCCAAGGACGAACCCTATTGAAATTGGGAAAAATCGGTTCAGATTTAGATATAGCTCCCATATATATATTTAACCGATTTAATGTAAACGGTCCCTATATATCTTTCGATTTGCACGAAATTTGGTACAGCATAATGAATTAGGTCTAGAATGATGTCTGCCAAGTTTCGTGAAAATCGGTCAAGATTTAGATATAGCTCCCATATATAGTTTCGTCCGATTTCATGTAAATAGTGCCCCAAAGTCCCTATATATCTTTCGATTTGCACGAAATTTGGCAAAACGTGATGAATTAAGCCTCGAGTGGTGTCTGCCAAGTTTCGAGAATATCGGTCCAGATTTAGATATAGCTCCCATATATAGTTTCGTCCGATTTCATGTAAATGGTGCACCAAAGTCGCTATATATCTTTCGATTTGCACGAAATTTGGTACAGCCTAATCATTTAGGTCTAGAATGATGTCTGCCAAGTTTCGTGAAAATCGGTCCAGATTTAGATATAGCTCGCTATATATCTTTCGATTTGCACGAAATTGGGCATAACGTACTGAATTGAGTCTAGAATGATGTCTACGAAGTTTCGAGAAAATCGGTACAGATTTAGATATAGCTCCCATATATAGTTTCGTCCGATTTCATGTAAATGGTGCACCAAAATCCCTATATATATTTCGATTTGCACGAAATTCGGCATAACGTACTGAGTTGAGCCTAGAGTGATGTCTGCCAAGTTTTGAGAAAATCGGTCCAGATTTAGATATAGCTCCCATATATAGTTTCGTCCGATTTTATGTAAATGGTGCGCCAAAGTCCCTATATATCCTTCGATTTGCACGAAATTTGGCATATCGTAATGAATTACGTCTACAATGATGTGTGTTAAGTTTACTGAAAATCGGCCCAGATGTAGATATAGCTCCCATATATAATTTTGTCCGATTTAATGTAAATGTTGCACCAAAGTCCCTATATATATTTCGATTTGCACGAAATTTGGTATTGCGTAATGAATAAGGTCTAGAATTATGTGTGTTAAGTTTCGTGAAAATCGGTTCAGATTTAGATATAGCTCCTATATATTTTTTCTTCCGAGTGTGTGTAAATTGTGCACTAAAGACCCAAAGTTTGTCTGATTTCCACACAATTGGTATAATGAACTGTAGTTACTATAATACATTTCCTTTACATTGCTTTATATAAGTTTGTCCCATTGTAAGAAGCAACCCTATATCTGACCAAATGAAAACTTTAGTGTAGGTTACAGAATGACATGTTTATGGATCCATTTTCATGTTAATGGTCCTTCAAAAATTCGACGTCTGTTATGATTCATCTGTTGAATATACCCAAAGTGGTGAAGGGTATCATATAGTCGGCCCCGTCCGACTTTACTGCTTTCCTTGCTGGTTGTTTTATGCATTTGCAAGGTGGGTTTTTCATGTGTTCCTTTGTTGCATCATCACCATCCATAACCTAGAAAATATTTGTTCGTAAATATGCTTTTACACATGCAATGTATAATGTAATGTTGTTGCAATAACTGTTGCAGCATTTGCACTGATATTTGCAACATTTATGCGAACGAATATGGTTGTTACTGCAAAATTTTGCTGTTTTTGTGTTAACAGCTAAACATCAGGTAGTCACGTAAATTTGGTGCATTTGTAGAGGCATTTAGAAGTGTTTGGGTTTGAAACAGCTGTTTTGCAATGATATCACATTAGAACATATTATGGACAACTCGGGTCATATTAGTCAGGTCATGTTCGGTAGTAAATGTTCTCAAAATATTATTTTTTAAATCTGCTTAAAACAGTTTTAAAGACTGTAATGTCTGGATGCAGAAAATTGTAATAAAAAATCAGACAGATAATCATGGGATGTCGGAGCAAAAATTCCCTCTGGCAACGGTTGTTACACACATGGCTCCTGAAATCCGCCTTTAATCTTCTGGTCAGGATGCATTAAATTTAATTGCAGATAATAAACAAGATATATATATATATATATATATATATTTTCTGGAATAAGTTTAAATTTAGGTTATTATTTATATTTCAAATGGCCGTATTAAAATGTTCCTATGATTCAGGCTATGAGTTTGATTTTACAATGTTAAAAAAGTGGTAGTACATCTGTAAACAAGTAAAAAAGTCTTAAAGTTCGGCCGGTCAGAACTTTTTTTTTATAAAAAATGGTACGCTTTTTATTTGGTAAAATGAAAATCATATTAACCCTACGGTCAATAACCAAAAAAGTATACGTAGATCAATAACCGTGGTACATTTGTACCCATCCAAAGATAGCTCTGTAACTCATTTAAAACTTGGACTATCATGAGGTTTTTTGTTTGAAATAAGTCTATACGGATCTGATCTAGATGTATGAACTCAGACTTATATATACTTTAAAATAATATATACTTAAATCCATGCTTAAATGATAATCTATCAAAAACAATCATAGCAAATTCGTTATAGCTTTCGAATGGTTTAAGCTTTCGAATGGGTTAAGCTTTTTTAGTTATTTTTTTATTGAGATCTTATTTAGGTGTTCCTCAACCCCTCTGCATTTTTTTATGACCCTAGACAACATGGGACCATCAGGGCGACTCGTGGAAGTCATAAACTACCCTGGTTTCCTAAAAAATTGTACAAATTATATATATGTAAAATATTTATAATTTTTTTCTTCGATTATGTGTGAAAATACCTCAAGAATGATTCCTCAAAATTTGATCCAAATATCTCCATTATTAAAAATTTTACAGCATTTTTATTAAAAAAAAGGTACAAATGTACCCGGTTATTGACCGTAGGGTTAAGAGGGATTTTGCATGGAAGCGATGTAAAAATTATGAATGTAAATCGGAAACATTCTGGAAACGAATTTTTTATTCGCCGAGAATCCGGAATGCCAAATTAGAGCCACTTCAGAGTACTAAAATTGGGTGGCGTCCCACTTTATAATGGGGTTATGTCAAAAGATGGACCTACATCGACAATTTTCGGCAAACATATTTCGAATTTGCAGCCACTTTGATGGGGAAAAGGTTGTATACTTTAAAATGACGCAAATAAGCTGGAACCTTTATATGGTGATATGTCCAATAGACTTATGTACAAACCTAGACCTATGTAGAAATCTGTCCGAATAAATATATCCTACCCTACAATAACCCAGAGAATGTGTCTAGAATCGTTAAAAATAAACAATATAGGGCTGTACTTTAATATGAGGATTAAGTGCAAACCTTCACAATTTTCTGCACATATGTCGTTCTTCAAAATCCCACAAAAACCAATATTAATACCTTTTAGTGGAAAGATTAGACACAGCATTAAATTCAAAAGTTCAAAATTTTAGTCTATTTGATGGAAAAACATGCACGAAGTCCTCAAAATTCTTGAGTACAGAATTCAAATTGTAGCCAATTCTACTAATTTCTCTTATAAAATGTTTTGCACTTTTCTTTGACATTTTTTTTTACATTTTCCTAGCCCTTTTTCAAACAAAATCTATCATTTTGTTATCAGCAAAGTTTTGGTAACACTGGTACCGAGTCACATAAAAATAGGAAATAACACGTCAAATATACTCGCCAGAACTTCACGGACTGACCTATGGTAGATGTAAATAATACCAAACCTTTTTCGGCAATATATCTAGTACTGAGGCCATTGGCAAAGGAGATACACAAATTATTGGAAAGAACACAAACATTTTGTGTGGTGACCCAAATTAGGATAACACAAAGCTAATCTTAATGCATAACAAAAATGAAATTAGCTGACTGAAAGGTTTTCTCAGGGTAAATAAACTCCCTGAAGGCACATTTACACAAAACTGGATGCGAGGGAAGCAGTTGATATAAAGTGTGTGGGGAAGACAGCGGAACGTTGGAAATTTTCCTATACCACTCCCCAGTTTTTTCAACTTTTCGAACTTAATTCTTGATTTGAATGTAATTCTTTGGAAAATACACTATTCACGAAATGACCAACCCAATGGGGTATGAATGAAACAGACTTCGACTTGAGACTTTTCAACCTAACCTAAAATACGTTAACTATTAGTTACAATAATTATATTGTGTATTAATTTAGTCTCATTTTCTTATATTTCAGGCATGAATAACTCAATATAAGGTAAGCCTATCCTAGTAATACATATACTTATATATATATATACTTTTCTGTAAAATTTACTCCAGTTGAAGCTATGAAATGATATTCACTTTTTGGCTAGATTCCAATCCAATTTTTTTAAACACTGTACAACAAGATTTTGGCTAATGGAGAATTTTTTATGGGGATGAGAACTCTTGGAGGGTATATTAAGCAGTGATAAAGATGTACCAATTCGCAATAGGTCAACATTTTGAGTTATGACCTGATGAATTTTTTGTTGGTTACTTTACAGTTTTTGAAGAAAAAAAACTTTATATAATTGTTTGAGGATACAATTTTTTGCCGGAGAAGGATTCGGAACCCCAATTTGTATGTATTTGTGCATATGTTTGTAACAGACAAAATGAATCAAGATTCCTTTTGAGAATAAGCATAGAATGACTTTCTGAGTCAAACTATGCATGTCCATTTGTCCATATGTTTTTGTAACAAAGTACAGGTCGCATTTATGATCCGATTTGGAACTTTGGCAGATGTCACTTATTTGGCCCAAGTACAAACTCTATTGAAATTGGAGAAATTTGGTCCAGATTTAGATATAGCTCCCATATAAAGTTTCGTCCGATTTTATGTAAATGGTGCACAAAACTCTCAATATTGTCATAACATTTAGCATAGTACTGAATTAGGTCTAGATTGATATATGCCAAGTTCTGTTGAAATTCGAACGAGTTAGATTGAGTTTTAAATATAGCGCCTATATATACTTTCCATTATAGTATGGATGATATACTAACATATATAGGATTCGTAGTTTGTCTACAGTCATGTTAAATTCGATGGTGGTTTTCGTTTACGCATATTTCCCGCATACACTTAACCCGATTTTTGGCATTCTAAATGTTTTAGCCTCACGTTTCCAGTGAATCGCTTGAGTTTTTGTTGTTTCAAATTGATGGGAATGGTCTATGTAAGTATGTAGACTTTAGGTCCACATAGTAGTTCCAAATGAATGAATGTTATAAAAAGTTCGGCTAGATCTTTTTGTACTTGTTTCTATACACATGGCTAATAAAACTATGTATACATATACGCAGATTTTTAGCATACTGTATAAAGATGTGGAATATCATTCCACTCAAATACACAAAATGTTAAAATTTTGAAAATTTGTGAATCCAATATCAACAGAATAGATTATGGTCCAAACTGTGCATATCGTAGTGTTTTTAAAAATGTATGAAACTAATAGCAAGCGAATGGCCAATAACTAAAAATGTATTCCGAAGAAGGGATCCCTTGGTCCACTCCTGCTGATACCTCTCCATAAAAAGATGAAAATTTTAAGAACATGTAGATTTTATATGAAGCGAATGGAATGTCCGATTTAATCCGTTGATTGTACGTCGTCATTAAAAAACCCTTCATTAGATTCGTTGAATGTACGTCGTCATTTAAAAAAAAAAAACGTTCATTAGATCCATAATTTGGCTATATTAAGCAAATCTGTACCCAGATGGTCAACACATACACAAAAACATACACCTTATTTAAAGAGAATAGTAAATTCTTTGTGTTTTCAACTTGGCAGACTTCAATATTTATACTAACCATAGTTTAAGTGCAATTATCGTTTTTATATATGATCATCATGTCATTTTTTATTAATTGTTGTATAATATCATCATTAAATTAAATTCATTGAGGGGTACAGTATAGTCGGACGGGGCCGAAAATATGGTACACAACTACCACTTAACCATATGTGGATCTATATTTTGAGCCTGGGCGAGATTTCGCGATATTTGCACCACTATATTATCTTGGCGTCTATTCTGAATCATGTTCTCTCCGGGAACGTTTACAACATAAGATTTTCCCACAAAAGTTTTGGCTCATTTGACCCGCTTTATATTGACCGACCATTATCAAAACAGATATTCTAATTAGTTGGCTAGATCCCCACCCTTATTTAAAATTTGGTGATGTTTGGTTTATAATAGTGACCTCTACAGAGACTAGAAATCCTTATAAAAAATATTTTTTCGGTCCATTTCATCCCCTAAGTAGCATCTGATCATCACCAAAAATTAAAAGGGGTCCTCCTTGACCATAACAGAAATTTCATGTAAAATTTCATTCAATTCCATTGACCACCCATGAAAGGTCCAAGCTTATTCCATGGACAAATCCTTTTATCCGTGGTAAATTTCGTAATGTTCTGGTCATAATTCTTGCCTCTAGAGCGACCAGAAATATAAACAAAAATATTTCATTCCATAAATATTTACCGACCATTGTGAAAACATTAGGGGTCTTCATTGACCGGAAACGGATTTTAATTTTTTGTATTGGTCCATAACTGTAGCCTGTAATAAGTTTACAAATTATAATTAATAGTCGGATGGATACACATAGCTAGATCGACTAAACTATAACGATCGATGTACTAAATGGTGTGTCTAGGACCAATATTTCATGGTGGGCCACACAAAGATATAATTGTCTTACAAGATATACGGTATATAAATCAAATTTTAATATTTGCATAAATAAAAAATAGGAAATCCTTAAAATTAAATTTGGACAATATTTTCATATAAAAATTATTAATTATACAATTTTCGGCGATAAATATATGTGCTAATTTTAAGTAATTCATTTTAATATGCCTGTCAATGCCCTCTTTTTTATTCACATATACCTATTTAATGGAAGTCGGAATAATGCGTATAAAATTCACTTCATACTCCACGCTCTCAGATTATATTTTGTATCGACACCTTGTTGATGGGTGACTGAATATGACTTTTATATAGTTTTTTATTCTGTTCGAGGAAAAATGTAAACATCATAATTCACTAACGAAAAAAACATACATTTCATAAAGACATTGTATGGGGAACCATTCTTCAAAATAATATACAGTCACTCACACACACCATCCCCAAATTGAGTGAGTGTGTGTACGCCAGAAATTATGTTTTAAAATATTCGTCTGGGGAGTATTTTTTTCGAAGAAATTTTCGTTGTTTGTATAACTTTTATTTTCAGTAAAATGTTGTTTACATTGCTATTAAGTAGCCGGGAGTTGTGTTTTGTTTTTTCGTCTCTTCTTCTTCTCCTTATTCTTCAATCATTTTGTTGTCTCTGTCAAGCGACCCTTATACGACGATGACGACGACCGCTGAGCGGCAGTTTAGTTTATTGGCATATTAAGAAAATAAACAAAAATATAACACACTTCAGTTGTAATGTTTTCTTCTTCTTCTTCTTATGCTGATGTTGTTGTTGTTGTTGTCGCTGTTGCCCTCAATTGAAAGGACAAAGTGTAGATTAACAAGTATATACATTACATACATACATTGCATACATTCATATGTACATCTGTATGTATGATGAATCAGTACCAGAAACATTATAGACTACTGAAACTGAATAGTTAATACCATTACCAGTGCCCATCACTTGACTGGCTGGCTGGCGGGCTACCTTCCTTCATTGGCACCCAACTCCGAAAGCAAACAACCAAACAAACGGCAACAACAACAACAATGAAACTAAACCCCAAAAAGGGGAAGGAATATGCAAAGCAACAGCTTGCGAAATGCGGTCAACCATAAACATTTGAAAAGAAAAACAACAAAAAACAAAAATAATAAGAACAACAATGCAAACACATTAAATAAAAAGAAATATACAATAACAACAATGGCTACATTGGCTGGCTATGGGTGAACAGTTCCCTTATTTAGGAAACAAACAAAACAGAACCAACAACAACAATAGCAGCGGTATTGGAAACCATTATAGCCACATTGAAGGAAACACAAGAACTCTAGCATACTTCAAGGCGGTTTAGCGTGTCTATGTTTTTAATGTGGCAGAGTATGTGTGTGTGAACGTGTGTTTGCACAATACAAAGAAACATGGCAAAAGAGCCGAAATAACAAAGAGCGATTTATAATAAAGTTACTCAATAAATGTTACAGTGTGGCTGTCGGCTGTTGTTGTTTAGTTTTCAGATTTTAGTACAATTCCTTGAGGGGGAACGTGATGGGAATGGAACATAGCGCAATTAAATATTACAGTTCGTAACAAAGGATGGTTAGTGTAGTGGGATGACAGATACCAAGAAACGGTTCTGATTTGTTTTACCATGGCAAAGTCCTGGCGTATCTTGGTCCCTCTTTCATTCCAATTTTGGACACTGACCTCACAGAGGTGTCACTATTTTCATCCCCTATATTATAGCCGACATGAAACGAGACATTACTTTGGCTGCGGATGTATGGTTAACAGAATAATAAAAGACCTCGTCTCCAGATTCACTCCAGTAGATGAGCGAATTGCTATAATCCGTATAAAAGCGAAGTTCTTGTACGACGGAAGACAAAGATGAACAGACCAAAGACATATTTCACGAGCGCCTAGAAACAGCATATAACCGCTGCACTGGCCATGACATTAACATTCTGCTAGGAGATTTTAATGCAAACATCGGAGTGGGAAAAAATTTTGGCCCCCCGTCGGAAAATTCAGCCTACATGAAGACGCACCCGACAACGACATGAGGTTGATTGACTTCGAGGCAGCACAAAACATGGCAGTTGGCAGCACCAGAATCAAGCATTTCCGATAGACGGAAGGCATTCATCCTGTGTGTTGGACGTTCGATCGATCCGAAGAGCGAATATCAATTCGGACCATTACCTTGTGGCAGGCAAGGTTCGCACCCGTTTTAATGTACCAGCAAAGGTGCAATCTAATGTAACACAGAAACTCGACGTCGAAAAACCGCAAACACAACATATAGCGAAAGCCTACTCCGCTCAACTTACCTAACTGCTTGACAAAATCACCCCTTGTCCCGATAATAATATAGAAGCACAATAGCGAAGAATTACCCACACCCTACAAACTGCATCAAAATCAATACTTGGGTAACAAAGACCACCATCAAGAAACCCGTGGTACGATAAGGAGTGTCGTAATGCTACTGATGTGAAAAACGTAGCGTATATGGCAACCCTGCAGACAGTAGCAACACGTAATGCGAGAGAGAATTATCGGGAGAAAAGGAGATAGGAGAAACGTATTTTCAGAAAAAAGAGCAAGAAAAACGTGAGCGGGATCAATTCGAGATGTACCGGAGGCAGAACCAAGTCCTGAAATTTTATTAACGAGTAAAACACCAAACCGAAGGCTTTGGCGCGGGCATATCCTCCTGTAGAGATGAAGAAGGAAACATGGTGACAGATACAGACAGCGTGTTGAGGATTTGGAAGGAGCACTTTGCAAAGCTTCTGGTATTAAATAATGGCGGCGAAGAAGATACCCCAGAACCAATAAGAGATGACGGTATAGTGTGTATACCACCTAGCCAAGATGAGGTCAGAATAGCAATCAATCGGCCGAAGAATAATAAAGGAGTATGTGCCGATGGCTTACCAGCCGAACTATTAAAGGCCGGTGGTCAGATACTGGTCAGGAGCATGCATCACCTGATTAGTACAATGTGGCGAGAGGAATTCATGCCCAATGATTGAAACCTAAGCATCCTTTGCCCCGTGCGCAAAAAAGCAGACAAGACGATATGTGTCAACCATAGAGGAATAAGTCTCCTTCCCATCGCATATAAAGTGCTATCCAGTGTGATGGGTGAACGATTGAAGCCAATAGTCAATGACACCAAAGCGGCTTCAGACCTGGCAAATCCACCATTGACCAGATTTTCACTCTGCGCCACGAAAAACACATCGACACATACCATCTATTCGTCGACTATAAAGTCGCATTCTACAGCCCTATCCGTTCACAAGTGTTTAAAGCCATGTCTACTTTCGGCACTCCTGCAAAATTAATACGGCTATGCAGGATAAATTTAAATTGCACAAGTTTAGCAGTTAAAGTCGGAAAGGACCTATCGGAGCCCTTTAATACCGAACGAGGTATTAGAGGGCTCAGACAAGAAGACAGATTGTCGTGTGATCTTTTTAACATCCTGCTGGAAAAGATTGCACAAGTTTAGCAGTTAAAGTCGGAAAGGACCTATCGGAGCCCTTTAATACCGAACGAGGATTCAGACAAGAAGACAGATTGTCGTGTGATCTTTTTAACATCCTGCTGGAAAAGATCATACGAGACGCAAAGGTGAACGGAAATGGCACTCTGTACACCAAACAACACATGTTTTTCGCCTACGCCGATGACATCGATATAATGGGTCGATCATTGCGAGCGGTAACAGCGACATTTGAACAAATTGAGAAGGAGTCTGCCAAAGTGAGTCTGCCAGTAAACGGAGAGAAGACGAAGCTGATGGTATCAAAGCGCAAGACGTCCAGTAGACTCGGACCAACTGTGGAACATGAGAACTACAGCATCAAGGTAGTTAAAGATTTTATATACCTTGGTACCGGCATAAATAAAACGAATGTCATCAGTTTTAAAATTCTGAGAAGGATTGTGATGGCCAGCAGATGCTACTATGGTTTAAGTAAGCGGTTTAGAAACAAGGCCACCGCCAGACCAAACTAACACTTAAAAGACGCTGATACTACCCGTTCTGTTATATGGATATGAAGCTCTTGGGGTATTTGAACGAAAAATTCTCTGAAAGATCTACGACCGATCTGCGTCGACGGTGAATATCGGCGTCGAATGAACCACGACACAGTCAGTCGTATTGAGCTGCAGCGATTACGATGGCTAGGTCATGTTGTGCGAATGAATGAGAATGCCCCAGCTCAAAAGGCATATAAAATAGAGCCTACTGATGGTTTCCGTAGAAGGGGAAGACCACGAATTAGATGGAAAGACCAAGAAGAAGAAAAAGCATCTTGGAACGTGGTCTTTCAAATTGGAGGAGATGCGCACAAGACTGATGCGGTTAGAAATCATTTTATTGAACAACCGTTCTGTAACAAGCCATGGGTACTTGCACAAGCAGATGAGACAGTTCTTGGAGTGTTTGGGAGAAAAATTCTCCGGAAGATCTATGGGCCGATCTGCGTCGATGGTGAATATCGCCGTCAAATGAACCATGAGCTATATCATCGACGTAGTCAGACGGTTTGAGGTGCAGCGACTACGTTGGCTAGGCCATCTTGTGAGAATAGATAAAGATGCCGCAGCACAAAAGGCATATAAAAGCGAGCCAAGTGATGGTTCACGCAGAAGGGGTAGGCCACGAATCCGATGGAAAAATCAAGTAGAAGACAACATCTCGGAAAATGGTCTTTGGACTGATGGTTTCCGTAGAAGGGGAAGACCACGAATTAGATGGAAAGACCACGTAGAGAACAACATCTTGGAATGTGGTCTTTCAAATTGGAGGAGATGCGCACAGGACCGACGCGCATGGAAATCTTTTTTAAGCTCGGCTTATGGTACGACCGTTCTGTCATAAGCCAGCTATGTAAGTAAGTAAGAGTTTTTGGCAAATAGAGAGCGGGAATTCTATAAGAGAGGCATTATAAAGTTATTTTTAAAATGACAACAAAACGGTGCATATTTGACCCAAATTCGTCATTCCAAAGCATTTTAAATAAAGTCCTATAGTTCATATAAAAATAATGGATTTCTTTTTCCCCAATCTAATATATAGAACATACCCAAAGTGGTGAGGGGTATCATATAGTTGGCTCAGTCCGACTTTACTGCTTTCCTTACTGGTTTTCAATCAAATTGGTTTTTATTTTATATTTTGAAAATCTCCTAAATAAAAACTACCAATGTTGATTTAAGTTTTGTTGTAAACCTCATATAAAATTCTAATTTATTTGGGGTTTTGGGTTTCAAATGTTCCTATCAAAAAATTACCATGACATAGCCTTCATATAAAATTCCTGATCAATTTTAGGCATTCTGAATATGTACCTCTTGGAGGGAAGGGTCAGGCCAAACTTAACGATTTTTCTTATCGTTTTTATTTAGCCTCGAAACCTACTTTTTATTGCCATTCTCAATTCTCAAAATAACCGTCAGTTTATTAAGTTTGTACTGTATAATAATTAACCTGCTTTATTGTTTTTGTTGTTATTGTAGCTGTTGGCCGACGATGACGATAAAAGCAACAGCATAAAATCTCTGTGATTGTTTGATCAAAATATACCTTGAACTTGTTGTCCTCCCCGTTGCCGCCTCCACCTCAAAAACCGATAAACAAACAATAACGAGAGCACAACAATAAACTAGCCGAATGCAGAGAACTGTGCAAAATTTCATATATGACACGCGTACCTAACCTTACCTAAAGTTATGTTTCGTTTCCGCAAACCTCTGTTTCAATTACCATTTCATTTTATTGTAAAATCTACATAAGGATTTTAAGGACATGCGCATAGCAACGCCCCTTGTCGAAGGTCTCCACAAAACTGTTTTGTTTACAATTTGCTGCTCAGTAGGTTAGAAATGTCAAACTTCGTAAATTGTCGTTAAGTCGTTTAAGAAAAAAGCGGTTAAAAGTAGAGAGATTTCGAAGTGAATAAGAGAGAATGAATTTTCTCTTTATATGATAGAAGAGAGTGTGGCAAGGATTCGTGAATGTTGATTTTACTCTTTTGGCTAGTCTCTTTGGGTATTTTTAATAGATAGACATTCGTTGTGTTACCTTTCGGTTTTGCTGGTTTCTCTTTCGGTTTCGGTTCTCTTGAATGCCTCGCCAATAACTGCTCGTTCGTTCGTGCCAGCCTGCCAGGCAGTCAGCTCCTTCAAACTCTTTGTTGTTTTAATTTGCTTATGACAATTGGCCGAGTTTTTCTTGCAAAAAATGAGCTCGTTTAGTTTCGTTAAGGGTATCAACGTTAACGGTTTAACAAGAACGTGATTTTAAAGAAAAATTTATTGCGAAAAAATCGCGTCGGTAATTTTTGTGTGTGTGACAATTTTTGGGGCAATTTTAATCGATTAGTATCGTGAATAATTCTGTGGCATGAAATTTTTAAAATTTGAGATAAAGTGAAGTCTATCTTAAGGCGTATAGAGTTATTAATCCGGGAATGAGATTTGCGATTTTCATTAAAAAGTCAGACACGTTTGGTGTTATTTAACATTTTTGCTTCGGTATCAAAAACTCGGTCAACGTAAAAATGCAACGAGCATAGGAAAGGACAACATAAGTGTTAAGCAAAAACAAAACGAGATACTCACATAGAAATAAGCAAAAATAACAAAAGTGAATTGTGAAGCCGTGAAGCCGTAAATAAAATTTGGAACAGTTGTTCCGCAAAGCATAATAAATTTTACCACTTGTGTACGTTAATAAAATCGGAAATTAAGGAGGGTCCTGCATTTCATGTCAGTAGTAAACAGTGAAAAAAGTGTTGCATATTTTTGGGCATATCCAAAATACTTAATAAAATATAGCATACTTTATGGGTGTCGGGATTTAAATGTTCCAATTGTATTGCATTAAAATAAATTAAAGAGAGAAGATACTACAAAAATTCCGCCTGATCGAAATTTATTCAGTTTTATGTTGGCGCCTTAATTTATAATCAAAACACAAATATCAAAGCATATTTTTAGGCGTTCTCAGATTAATGTCTAAAACTGAGAGAAATTAAACAAAATATATTCTGTCTGTGGAAAGAAATTAAATGTAAGCCAAACTACATAATCTTTGTCTGAAATCTCTTCACACCTACACATGTAAATGCAAGCTTAAAGGTAATTGCCATCAAAGAATTAAAAACAGAACAGGAAAAACTCCGCATTCTGACATTCTGCCAACCACATTACGTCTACAATGTGGTTTTGACTTAATTTATGCCCGAACGTATGAAAAAATCCTCAATAATTTGAAAAACCAGATTTCAACACAAATCAACAGTGTAAAAACATAAACATACCAGGCAGCAAACACATACATACTCGCATTCACTCTCCCAACCAGCCAACCAACCGCCTAGCATGTGAAATTTTCCAATTATTTTTGTTTACATCACAGCGTGCAAGTGTTGAAGTTAATTTACATACGCTTACCAAATGATGATATGTAAATAAGTTCGTTCCTCCATGGATGGAAAATTACAAAAATACATTCAAATCACAGATGTAAAAGAAAAAAATTCAGTTGTACAAACTATAATACGCTAGTGAAAATTTGCAGTGTGAAAAATTATACTTTTTGTCGAGAAGTCGCTTCGTCCCATAAATTGGAAGTGTGAAAGCAACTCATATGAAACAAAAATTTGTCATTTGTGAATTACAAAAAATAAATCTTAAATACAGTTAAATTGTAAAGCAAATTTTTAAAATAAAATAGAAAATAGTGCAATAAAATACTTACAATAAATAATTGCAATTAATGTTCTCGAAGAAAGATTGATACATTGGGCGTCAACAACAAATAATGAAGTGAATAAATTATGGATAAACGATTGTAACTATTTAAAACGAATATATATAAGGTAATCATAATAATAATTTATGAATAAACATTTAAAAATAATTTATCTTAAATTAAGAATACAAATTATATGCATATAAGATTCGATAGATTAACACCGGAACAAATATAGATTTCCTTAGATTTCAATCTGATTCAAAAATGTAGGGACCCGAATCTATATGCAAAGAAATATTATTAAATGTGTTTGGTATACTACTGAGATCAATTTATAGTACACATTTCAGATGAATCTGAGCCTTTTTTATAGTCAGCTATTTATATGAAATTTATTTGGAGACATATACATAAGGTTTTCTGATCAAGGATTTAAGAAAAGTGGAAAGGGGTGATAAAAACATACGATTATCAATTTCAAGCCTTTGAATATTTTTTAGTCCTCTAAGAATATTTTTTAAAAATCCAAGAATATTGATCGTCTTAAAAATATGTTTAAAAATCTATCTCTATTTATATACCTCAAAGATATATTTTTGAAAATCTACGCCTATTGGTAGTCCTCTAAAAAATATTTTTAAAATTTAAAAATCTACGCCTATTGGTAGTCCTCTAAAAAATATTTTTAAAATTTTGATGGTAGTCCTCTAAAAATTATTTATAACCAGTAAGAAAAGTAGTAAAGTCGGACTAGGCTGACTATATGATACGCTTCACCATATTCCACATATGAATCCTAATAAACGTCCTAATAAAGGAACAGTAAAATGAAATTGGATCCACAAACATGTCATTCTGCAACCTGTACTAAATTTGTCATTTGGCCAGATATAGAGTAGCTTCTTACAATGGGAGAAAATTATGTAAATCAATTTAAGGGTCCCCACCCATTCTCGGTTTCAAAAAATTTCATTTTATATTTTGATTTAATTCGAACCTACACTAATTCAAGAATGCCCCTATAAATTTCCAAGTGAAAATCTCAACAATTTTTGAAGATATAGCCGATTTATTGCATTATCATCAAGGGACAGCAAGAGGGTTTCTCAAACTTTAAACGCGCGATGACTCAAAAACTAATAAAACAATAGATTCCAAATTTTTACACGTTTCTCTGTGAGTGTATAGCTATCGTATGAACGAGGATAAAGTCAATCGGTGAAGATCTTCCTTATGTTTGAACATAGCTTGAGGTCAAAAATAGGCGATTTTCAAAAAAAAAAAAAAAAAAAAAAAAAAAAATCAATGTTTCTCCATTTTGTTAACTGTTGTGTGATGTCAATAATCCTAGTTCCTTCGAGAGCCAGACATGTACTCTTTTTAACACCGGACTTTTCTTTGATCACAAAAAACAACAACAAAACATCAAGACAATTTTTTTGTAAATTATTTTTCTTCCTTTTTAAATCTTCAAATAAGCCTTAACAAGCATTGGTATTCATTTACCAGCCCATTTAAAATCTTAAAAATAAAAAATTGGGAATGGGGGGTTCCCTTAAAGCAAATATCAATCGGACACCCTTTGATTATTTGGATAAATATCTGATAAACCTGAGGAGTTTGGTGTACATATATCTAAATCTGAACCGATTTCAACGAGTCTTGCCAGAGATTTACAATTCATTGTGCAGAATTGTGTGGCAATCGGACAAACTTCTAAATCTGAATCGATTTCCATGAAACTTAGAACACATCATTCTAGACTTAATTCAGTACGCCATGTCCAATATTGTGCAAATTGAAAGATATATATATCGTGCAAATCGAAGGATATAAAGGGACTTTGGTGCACCATTGACATAAAATCGGACGAAAATATATATGGGAGCTATATCTAAATCTGAACTTGTTTTCAGGAAACTCAACACACATAATTCTAGACCTAATTCATTACGCTGTGCCAAATTCCGTGCAAATTGAAAGAAATAAAGGGGCTTTGGTGCATCATTTACATAAAATCGGACGAAAATATATTTGGGAGCTATATCTAAATCTGAACCGATTTTCACGAAATTTAACACACATCGTTCTTGACTTAATTCATTAAGCTGTGCCAAATTTCGGGCAAATCGAAGGATATAAAGGGACTTTGGTGCACCATTTACATAAAATCGGACGAAAATATATATGGGAGCTATATCTAAATCTTAACCGATTTTTCTCAATTTCGTCCTTGGGCCAAATAAATGAGCTGTGCCAATTTTCATCGAATTCGAATCAAAACTGCGACCTGTACTTTGTTTACAATATAACATGGACAGAGGGACGGACGGACGGACATGGAAAAATCGATTAAAAAGTGATTTTATGCATATTCTCAAAAGGAACCATGTGTCTATCTCCTTTCCTTTTGCCTGTTACAAACATATGCACAAAGACATAATACCCTGTACCACAGTGTCGTGAAGGATATAATAAACTACATATGTTTAAAAATCTACGCCTAAAAAATAAAAAAAATATATATTTTTAAAAATCTCCGCATATTGATAGAGCTCTAAAAATATTTTTGAAAATGAACGCCAAAGTGGAAATGGACAATGGAAACAGAAATGTTGATTTCTTGTCCTTATCAAAAATCTAATGACTGACATTTTTATAAAATATTTGGATATCGAAAAATTTCATTTTGTGATACAGATAATATTCACAGCTCATTCTATAATTTACTGTATTTGAATCTGTTATCCGGCTGTAAAGATACATAATCTTTTTTTTTGAGTTTTTTATTAAAAGCATAGCAGGGCACAAATAGGACTTTGAGGACCCAATTTATAATCTTATGAATATTTTATAGAATATTTGAATAGCGATTCATTCGATCTGACTGATCATATGCCATTACAAAGATATACTGTAATAGCCCTAATAAAAGATTTAAAGCGTGTTCTTCGTAATCTTTACAGTTGCCAGAAAACTCATAACTACTTCTGGGTCCTTACCCACCCAATATTTTGTTGCGTTGTGTAATATATTGATATATTAGTTTGGGGCAAAATAAATCCATTATATTTATATGAAATATACGAATTTATTTAAGATGCTTCGGTATGTCCGAAGCACCGAAGGTACTTCATAATGCCTCTCTCATAGAAGTCCTGCTTTCTATTTGCAAACAACTCTAGTAGTCGATTTTCACAATCCCCCATAGCAACCAATTTATTATCATTAAAGAAATTTTGCAATGCAAGAAAATATGGCGGATGCATTAAATCTTCCCAACCAAGCTCCCGAAGTTTCTGGTGAGTTACTATTGAAGTGTGTGGCTTAGCGTCGTCCTGGTGGAACACGACAACTCTCCTGTTGGTCAATTCTGTCCGTTTTTGGTCAATTGTAAATGGTTTAAGGGGACCCCCCCTTCTCGGGGTCAAACATTTTTATGATTTAATTCTAATCTACTCTAATTCGAGAATGTCCCTACAAAATTTCAAGTGAAAATATCAAGAACTCTTGAAGATATAGCCGATTTATTGTGTCAGCATCAAGTGACGGCTAAAGGGCTTCTCAAACTTTAACCGCTTTTTTCTCTTTTGCGAATGGCGGGCACTATAACTCAAAAACTAATAACCCAATCGACTTCAAATTTTTACACGTTTCTCTGTGAGTATACAGTTATCGTATGAACTAGGATAAAGCCAATCGGTGAAGATCTTCCTTATTTTCAACTTGGTTTTTGGTCAAAAATCGGCGAGTTTCAAATAATATTTTTTCAAAGGTCCGTCATTTTGTTAATTAGAGCGAAGTCAATAATCCTAGTTCATACGAGAGCCAGTCATGTACTCTTTCTAACACCGTTGGAATTTTCGGATTCCGATGTTCCAGTGAGGAGTTATCATGCCCGCCATCAAAAATAAGGACTTTTCTTTAATTACAAAAAACAACAACAAAACAATAACAATTTTTTTTTGTAAATTATTTTTCTTTTCTCTTTTAAATCTTCAAATATATAAATGCAAAGTTACAAACCTTAACGAGCACTGGTATTGATTTACCAGCCCTTTGAAAATCTTGAAAAATTAAAATCGAAAATGGAGGGGGTTCCCTTAAAATAATTTTATGATCGATTTTTAGCTCCTGGGCGTTGTTACGACTGCTAATATGTCGGTCAACTTCTATCATATCTAAATATTTTTTTACTGCGAAATGTCACACTTCCAAAGAGCACAAATCCATAAATAAATTCACAAATTTATATCCATCATCCTTCTTAATTCTAGATGTCCGTGTTATTGTTGCAGTTATGTTTTGTCAATAGAAATTCCAGCAATTTTAATTATATTTTCTATAGAATTTTGTCGATCCCAATATCAACTATCATTGCATTTCCTTCATGGATTTATTAATAGAAGTAAACATAATCCCCAAACTATGCCCAAACATTTCGTTTCTTTATAGAAATTCCATTGCAGAAGTTTCTCATAAAACGAATTTGCGAAGTTTTCTCGTCTAATCTATTCAAATCGTAAACAGCAAAACTTCTTGGAATTTTTAAAATGACATTTCATAATTGAATGTGCGAAGTTGTTGCTGTTGTGTGTGTTGTTGTCACGTCAAAAACAAAGCCAATTTATAGGATGCAAATTTCGCAGAAATAATAAAATAAACTACATTTTTAAGCCCCCTACTGTTTACTAACAGGTACTTTCATTAGCTATGGAATATTTGCTCAACTATAAAATTCAAGTTTATATTTGTTTTGACGGCAACATCTAAAAGGCAAAACGTAACGTAAAAAACAAAAAGAAGTACACTCTTTAAATCATAACCAACCATTTTCAATGACATTTCAAGGCCTTGAATTTTAAGTACACCCCACAGGTTCTATTCTGCGTTTTTTTGTTTTTCCTTCTAACATG
>NW_026880652.1:0-31578 GCF_032173495.1 Musca vetustissima | reverse complement strand
TTAAATTGTAACCAAAGTACAGGTCGCATTTATAATCCGATTTGTATGAAATTTGGCACAGCTCATTTGTTACGAGAAAATCGATCGAGATTTAGATATACTCCCATATATAGTTTCGTCCGATTTCATGTAAATGGTGCACCAAAGTCCCTATATATCTTTCGAAAGTGATGTCTGTCAAGTTTCGAGAAAATCTGTCCAGATTTAGATATAGCTCCCATATATAGTTTCGTCCGATTTAAGACAAATGGTGCACCAAAGTCCCTATAATGCTTTAGATATGCACGAAATTTTGCACTTACTTAGCTGGTTTGTTACAGAACGGTTGTTCCATAAGCCGAGCTTATAAAAGATTTCCAAGCGCGTCGGTCTTGTGCGCAAGTCCACCAATTTGGAAGACCACGTTCCAAGATGTTGTTTTCTACTTGGTCTTTCCATCCAAGATCTTTCGGAGAATTTTTCTCTCAAACACCCCAAGAGCTGCTTCATCTGCTTGCGCAAGTACCCATGCTTCTGATCCATATAATAGCACGGGTAGTATCAGCGTCTTGTAAAGTGTGAGTTTGGTCTGGCGGGAGGTGGCCTTGTATCTAAACTGCTTACTTAGACCATAGTAGCATCGGTTGGCCATCACAATCCTTCTCCGAATTTCAAAACTGATGTCATTCGTTTTATTTATGGCGGTACCATGGTATATAAAGTCTTTAACTACCTCGAAGCTGTAGTTCTCAAGTTCCACAGTTGGTCCGAGTCTACTGGACGTCTTGCGCGTTGATACCATCAGCTTGCTCTTCCCGCCGTTTACTGCCAGACCCACTTTGGCAGACTCCTTTTCAATTTGTTCAAAGCTGTTACCGCTCGCAATGTTCGACCCATTATATCGATGTCATCGGCGTAGGCGAGTAACATGTGTTGTTTGGTGTACAGAGTGCCATTTCTGTTCACCTTTGCGTCTCGTATGACCGTTTCCAGTAGGATGTTAAAAATATCACACGACAAACTGTCACCTTGTCTGAATCCTCGTTCGGTATTGAAGGACTCCGATAGGTCCTTTCCTACTTTAACTGCTGACCTTGTGCCACTTAAAATTATCCAGCATAGCCGTATTAATTTTGCAGGAATGCCGAACGCAGACATGGCTTTAAACACTTCTGAACGAATAGGGCTGTCGCAGGCTGTCGATGTGTTTTTCGTGGGTCTTTTCCAGGATTTGGCGCAGAGTGAAAATCTGGTCAATGGTGGATTTGCCAGGTCTGAAGCCGCATTGGTATGGTCCGATGATGTCATTGACCATTGGCTTCAATCTTTCACACAGCACACTGGATAGTACTTTATATGCAATGGGAAGGAGACTTATTCCTCTATAGTTGGCACATATCGTCTTGTCTCCTTTTTTGTGCACGGGACACAGGATGCTCCAATCATTGGGCATGCATTCATCTAGACAAATTGTGCTAATCAGCTGGTGCATGCTCCTGACCAGCATCTGGCCACCAACCCATCGGCTCCTGCTGCTTTGTTGTTCTTGAGCCGATTAATTGCTTTTATGACCTCATCTTGGCTAGGTGGTATACACTCTATACCATCATCTCTTATTCGTCCTGGGGTATCTTCTTCACTATTTGATACTAGAAGCTTTTCGAAATGCTCCTTCCAGATCCTCAACACGCTGTCTGTATCTGTCACCAGGTTTCCTTCTTCATCTCTACAGGAGGATGTGCCGCACCAAAGCCTTCGGTTTGGTGTTTTACCCGTTGGTAAAATTTCCGGACTTCATTCTGACTCCTGTACATCTCGATTTGCTCACGCTCACGTTTTTCTTGTTCTTTCTTCTTTTTTCTGAAAACACGTTTCTCCTCTCTCCTTTTCACCCGATAATTCTTCATAACGTTACGTGTTGCTACTGTCTGCAGGGTTGCCCTCTACGCTGCGTTTTTTACATCAGTAGCATTACGACATGGGTTTCTTGGTGGTGGTTTTTTACCCAATTGTTCTTTTTGCAGCAGTTTGTAGGGAGTGGGAAATTCATTGCCTTTGTGCTTCTATACTATTATCAGCACAAGAAGTGTTTTCTTCAAGCGGAGTAGGCCTCGGCTACCTGTTGTGTTTGCAGCTTTTCGACGTCGAGTTTCCGTGTTGTATTAGATCGCACCAGTGCTGCTACATTAAGAAGAGTGCGAACCTTGGCTGCCACAAGGTAATGGTCCGAATCGATATTCGCTCCTCGGATCGATCGGACGTCTAAAACACTGGATGAATGCCTTCCGTCTATCACTACATGATCAATTTGATTTCTCGTTACTTGATCAGGAGAGATCCAGGTGGCCTTGTGTATATCGAGATGCTTGAATCTGGTGCTGCTAACTACCACGTTTTTTGCTGCCGCAAAGTCAATCAACCTCATACCGTTGTCGGATGTTTCTTCATGGAGACTGTATTTTCCGACGGTGGGGCCAAAAATACTTTCCCTTCCGATTTTTGCATTAAAATCTCCTAGCAAAATGTAAATGCCATGGCCAAGTTAGCAATCATATGCTGTTTCTAGGCGCTTGTAAAATATGTCCTTGGTCTGTTCATCTTTATCTTCGGTCGGAGCATGTGCGCAAATAAGACTGATGTAAAAGAACTTCGCTTTTATACGGATTATAGCAATTCGCTCATCTACTGGAGTGAGTCTGGAGACAAGGTCTTTTATTCTTCTGTTAACCTTAAATCCGCAGCCAAATTCATGTCTCGTTTCATGGCAGCTATAATACAGGGCGTAATCGTCTGATTTACTTACGCCTGTCCCTATTCATCGTATTTCCTGTAAGGCAATAATATCGGCTTTGTACTTCTCCAAGTGCAGATTCGCAGATCGTGGTCCTTTATACGTTTGCGGGGGTCGTCAACATTAGGGGGGTTTGGTTTTCTTTTTCTTAGCTTTTTCATAACAGGTTGGGTTTTCCGTGAGTGGGCAACTAAGCCCCCTTATATTATAGATTGATTTTACGTAATTGACGCACCAAGGGACCAATATATGGCTGATAGGAACAAAACGTACTGAAATTAGTATAACTTAACCTGTGACAAGTTTCCTTGAAATCGGTACATATTTGGATATAGTTTCCATATATATTTTCGCCCGATTTTAAGTAAATTGGGCATCAAACTCCTCATGTTAGATTGGCATTAAATTTTGCACAACATACAAAATTGAGTATAGAATTACGTAGTTGCGTTTTCTAGAAGTACAGACATAGGCCAACGGATGACCTATTTATATTTGTTTGAAGTCGATTTACAGACTTTTGTCCCATTGTAACAAACGAATGACATGTTTATGGATAGATCTAAGTAGATTCACATTTAGATAAATATCACATATTTTATTTCATCGAATTTCATGTTAATAGTCCGGTTTTATATACCCATAGTGGGGAAGTGTATCATATAGTCGGCCCCGTCCGATTTTACTACTTTCCTTACTAGTTTTAAATTTAGATTAATGATTTTTACATCGCTCCCATACCAGGGAACCCCTTATTTTCAAAACTTTAATTTTCCTAGCCCTGTTTTCTAAAGGGAATTTACAATGACATGGACAACATATAGAGTTCCCAATCTTTTTACGAGATTTTGAATGTACAACACATTATGTGGGGTATTAAATGTTCTGGTCAATCGAAATTAGAAGAATTCTTGATTATTTATCATTGAACTAAACTGTCTGCCAGTTGCGGAGAAATTACGACGAAGAACTCGATCATAGACTCTGAAATTTGGGACAGGAATGCGTTTAAAATTATACTCAAATTTGTGAAGACTGTATTAAAAAATCGAGTCCTCAATACCTTCTATCGGTATCTTAGGTTCTCTTGTCAATATTACATACAAATATACAAACACATAACCACAGTATAGTCTAAGGTATAAATATGCAAAGGAAATTGTGTGACAAATACGTTCATAAAACGTGCAGTTGGACAATATGATTAATTTATGTGTAATATATAAGCAAATTACAAAATATTGTACTGTAGCGGAACATTAGTTTTAAGTATAATTTGTATTTGAATATATTCATTGTAACGTATATTTTAACGTAACGTAACTATTATCAGATGTTTTCATGTTTGCGATACCTAAATGAATAACTAAATAATGATCTCAACGAACCAACAATTCTTCGTTGTGTTGTGCTTTCATAATATTCGTTCAGTTTTGTGTTGGAAAAGCTCTCTGTTGAGAGTATAAAAGAAGCAACGTCAGCGGGAATTGTTCATTCTTGGTTTGCAGGTTCGTATGGAAGGTTGTTGGCTAGCAATAAAGAAGATGTGGTCGCTGTACGCGATCGTCTTCTTGTTGTTGTGATGTGTGGCTTTTGGAAACAAGAGTAGTCAAGCATAATAGATTTGTGGACGCTGTTCGCGCCGGTTTCTATGTGCTGGGCTGCTGTTGTTGTTGTTATTAATAATAAAACCGTGGTGTGTGTATACGTGATGACGATGGTTGCCGTTACACATATCATTTTATGTAAAGCCTTCTGCTGGATCTTGTTTATTATTATTAGAAAAACACAAACAACGATGGAATGTGTATACGTGGCGACGATGGTTGCCGTTACACACTCATCATTGTTTGTGAAGAATATTTACCAATTAATGTACATATTTTGTTTGTATAATTTCTTTCTTGGTTTGCAGTTTCCAGAATTGTACATTCTTGGTTTTCCAGAATTATTCCTTAATAAAGAGCACCCTTTGTAACGTTTTTTTTTAAATAATTAAGGTGTTATCATTTCGGAAGGAAAATAGTTTCCCTTAATTTGGCGCCCAACAACCAAATTGTTATAAACTGACGCCCAACTGAGTGGCCCGAATAACGACCTGGTGTATTTTTGGCAGTATTTGGAAGTTCTCGGAATTGATGTACCGACTCTAGTGGACAATCCGTGGCCCTATTGGTTTGGAAATAACCAGAACAACTGTTTTGATTGCTGATTTTTTTTTTGTTTTTGGCGAAAACGTGGCTGAAGGTATTAAGGACGAGTTACTGCGTCGAAGTCAACGTATTGCTGCAAAAACAAATATGGTGTCTCTTACGACGGAACAATTTAAGGAACTGCTGGCTCTTTCAGTGGCTGCAGCTCGAGGTACAATGGAGAGCGGAATCCGGTAAAAGTGGAGGAATTCATCTCTAGCATTTCAACGTACAAAACGGTTGAATCAATATCTGATGCAAATGCGGTAAATGGCATGCCGATGTTGCTGGAAGGTGATGCTGCGGAATGGTGGCGTGGAGTCAAGTCGAAGGCCACAACTTTTGCCGATGTTGTAAAGATGATTCGTGACGCTTTCTCACCCCCTAAGCCAGCTTGGCGCATTTATGCGGAAATAAATGAAACCAAACAACAGAGAACTGAGCCTACAGACACTTTTATTCGTAAGAAAAGAACCCTTTTTGCCCAGTTGGAATCAATACCGAATGAGGCTGACCAAATTGATATGGTGTTTGGAATGTTGCACGCTCAGATCAGAGAGAGAGTTTTCCGGCATAAAATTAAAAGTTTTGAAGAATTGCTAGCTGATGCAAGAGAAGCAGAACAGGTAATACGTGAACGCGAGGTGAACTCTGGCTCTAAAGATAGTGGTCCCCAAGGTGGTACGAAGCGTTGTTTACATTGTCGCAAAAAGGGGCACACGGAGGAAAACTGTTTCAAGAAACAAAATGAAATAGCAAAAGCTAAAGCTGAGGCAGAGGCAGCCTTGGTGAAACCAAAGCTCGCTTGTTATGGATGCAATGCTCCTGGTTATGTTCGCTCTAATTGCCCTAATTGCAGCAAGAAATCGAATACTAAATCGCCAATGACGGTTGGATTTAATTCTCTTGGTATGTGTGTTGGACGAGACATCCCTATAGTAAATGTCGCTCTCTTTGGTATACCTGGTCAGGCTTATTTTGACACTGGTGCAAAAACAAGCGTCGCTGGTTCCAATTTAAAGCGCCTAATGAAATTTAAAGGCTGCAAGTTTGAAACTATAGATTGTCAAACAGTTCTTGCCGATGGTACAACAAATATGCGAAAGTTCCTAACGACAACATGTAAAATTGGCATAGGTGGCAGAAGCCTGGATATAAAGTTTTTGATATTTCCAGATGACAAGAATAATCGCACATTACTAGGCACAGATTTTCTAGAGCATGCACAAATTGTTTTGAATATGGGACAAAGACATTGGCACTTCGAAGGTAATCCAACCCAAGTTTTTGATTTTGCTGAGGAATGGCCATTGGAATTGAATTTGGTTGAAACGATAAAAGTGGTAGAGACACATCCCAAGCGTAAGGCGACGGAAGTTGCAGCTGAACATGTTGAGCCCAAATTTATCACCCCCAAAAGAACTTGCCAAAACTTCGTCTCTGAGTTTGAATCGTATGGTCCAGATTATCATCAAAATTATTACTCTCCTCATTCTATCCAGTCAATTTTTAGAGATGCTATACCACCAGATATGGTCACACCCGAAAGAGCAAAACATAGTGAATTGTTCCCAAGTACATCAAAAAAGAACCAAGAGGATACCGATTCGATATTTGTCCCACTTAACCTATTTTTGTACAAGATTCTCAAAAACTCCGATGGTATAAATCTCAGCGAAGATGAAAAACAGGAAATGGAAGTTCTATTGATAAAATTTGAGAAAGTTTTTGCTGCTTCTGGTAAACCCACACAATATGCTGTACATAAAATAGATACAGGTAATCATGCGCCTATTTTTTCACCACCGTACCGGCTGTCTTTTGTTAAAACAGGTGAATTAAAGCGAGAAATTGAGGTCATGTTAGAAAATGACATAATTGAGGAATGCGATTCCGCCTGGGCATCCCCAGTTGTGATGGTCCCCAAACGAGATGGTTCTGTTCGAGTTTGTGTGGATTATAGGAAACTTAACGCCATCACTTTACCTGATAGATATCCACTGCCTCGCATGGATGATTTGTTACACGCCGCAAAAAGCACCAAGTATATGACGACTTTGGATTTGCAGAGTGGCTATTACCAAGTTGAAGTGGCACTAGAAGACCGTGATAAGACTTGCCTAATAACACCCTTTGGAACATTTCGGTTCAAGCGAATGCCATTTGGTTTAAGAAATGCACCCGCAACCTTCCAGCGGTTGATTAATCGGTTTAAAGTTGGACTTCCGAATATATGCATCCTAGCTTATTTGGATGATATCATCATCTGCTCTGAATCGTTCAAGCAACACTTGTATGACCTCCAACTGGTCTTGGAAAAACTGATTTTATTTAATCTTCGACTAAATAACCAGAAATGTAAATTTTGCTGTTCAAGTGTAAAGTTCCTTGGGCATATTTTAACGCCTGACGGGATAGGTGTCGATCCTGGAAAGATACAGGCGATTGTTGAGCGTAAAGAGCCCAGAAATACCAAAGAATTAATATCCTTCATTCAAACGTGTTCCTGGTATAGACGTTTCATTAACGGATACGCTGAGATTGCGAGACCGTTAACCAATTTAACCAAGAAAGCGGCTGTATGGAAGTGGGGAGAAATGGAAAAACATGCTTTTGATTCATTAAAGATGGCCTTGACTACCCCACCTATCTTAAAACAAGCGATAGACAATATGCCATTTGCTATCCATACAGATGCTAGTGCATATGCTTTGGGGGCAGTTTTGCTCCAGGGGGAGGGTCAAGAGGAACACCCGATAGAATATGGTAGCCGACTATTAAATAGTGCCGAGCGTAATTACTCTACCACTGAAAGGGAGGCCTTAGCCATAGTTTGGGCTTGTAATAAATTTCGAGGATACATTGAAGGCGGAGAAGTAAGGCTCCTGACGGATCACCAACCATTGAAATGGCTTTTAAGTATTAAATCGCCAACGGGACGACTTGCGAGATGGGGACTACAGATTCAACAATACAATTTTTCCATTGAATATCTCCCAGGGAAAAGAAATGCTCTTGCTGACATGTTGTCCAGACCACCATGTACAGAAGATGATCATAAAGAAACTTGTATTTGTGCTTTCATTGTAGATATCCCAAATAAAAGTGCGACACAGATTAGAGAAGAGCAAATGAAAGACGCGTACCTAAAGGATATTATAACATCTCTGGAGAATAACGATGAAAATTCCCTAAAGTGGATGAATAGATGTTATATTCTTAATGATGGAATACTTTATTGCTATGGGAACGATGATTGTGATGATGCCCAATTGGTTATACCGGCACATGAACGGTCGGAAATTTTGAAAAGTTATCACGATGACAGCACTGCTGGTCATTATGGAACAGAGAGAACGATTGCTCGTATTGCTAGCAGATATTTTTGGCCTGGGATGAGAAGCGAAATAGCTAGATATGTAAAAAGTTGTATTCATTGCCAACGTTTTAAAGCAACGAACTTAAAACCTGCTGGACTTCTGCAAACGACAAGCAGCAAGCAGCGATTTGAGGTGGTAGCAGTAGATTTGTTTGGTCCGCTTCCTCAAACTGAAAATGGATACAAGTGGATTTTAATTGTTGAAGACGTTGCCAGCCGATGGACGGAACTATTCAAAATAAAGGAAGCTACAGCAGAAGCATGTGCGAAAATCCTTATAGAAGAAGTATTTCTGCGTTTTGGAATGCCTCGACGTGTTAAATCAGACAATGGTGTGCAGTTTGTCTCAGCTATAATGCAGAAAGTAACCTATTGTCTAGGAATTCAACAACAGTTCACTCCCGTTTACCACCCGGAAGCAAATCCTGTGGAGCGCACAAATCGATATCTAAAATGCCAGTTAGCAATAATTGTTCAAGAGCACCATGATGAGTGGCACCAGTGCTTGCCAGCCATTCGTTTTGCCATAAATTCATCGAAATGCCAAAGCACCGGTTACACACCATCCTTTCTAACTTTTGGTAGAGAGATGCGAACTCTTGATGATGTACAACATGACGTGAAATCTATCGTCGAATCAGAAAACTTTATCCCAGAGATATCTTCCTATTTGAAAACAATACTAAACATTCTTAAAGATGCCAAAGAGACGGAAATGAAAACTCAAGACAAGAATAAAACGTATGTTGATCGCAAGAGAAGACCACAACCAGATTTAGATGTTGGTATGGAAGTCTTAGTTAACACTCACGTTTTGAGCAACACCTCCAAGAGCATTACCTCCAAGTTTGTGCCCAAACGTGATGGTCCTTATGTAATTACCCGCAAAATTGGTTCTTCTACGTATGAAGTTTCCTCGCCCAGTAATCTCAACATACCACTTGGAACATATCATGCTTCAGCGTTGACTGTATATAAGGGTACCAACTCCGCTGATTCTCCAAAGCCAGTTCATCCAATGAGAAAGAGAGGCAGGCCTAAGAAGTCCCAATAATTCCGAAGCTTAAGATGTTGACGCGCTACTCGAGGCGAATCCCGCACGTCAAAGGGGGAGTATGTAGCGGAACATTAGTTTTAAGTATAATTTGTATTTGAATATATTCATTGTAACGTATATTTTAACGTAACGTAACTATTATCAGATGTTTTCATGTTTGCGATACCTAAATGAATAACTAAATAATGATCTCAACGAACCAACAATTCTTCGTTGTGTTGTGCTTTCATAATATTCGTTCAGTTTTGTGTTGGAAAAGCTCTCTGTTGAGAGTATAAAAGAAGCAACGTCAGCGGGAATTGTTCATTCTTGGTTTGCAGGTTCGTATGGAAGGTTGTCTGGCTAGCACAGCACAACGTCAAAGAAGATGTGGTCGCTGTACGCGATCGTCTTCTTGTTGTTGTGATGTGTGGCTTTTGGAAACAAGAGTAGTCAAGCATAATAGATTTGTGGACGCTGTTCGCGCCGGTTTCTATGTGCTGGGCTGCTGTTGTTGTTGTTATTAATAATAAAACCGTGGTGTGTGTATACGTGATGACGATGGTTGCCGTTACACATATCATTTTATGTAAAGCCTTCTGCTGGATCTTGTTTATTATTATTAGAAAAACACAAACAACGATGGAATGTGTATACGTGGCGACGATGGTTGCCGTTACACACTCATCATTGTTTGTGAAGAATATTTACCAATTAATGTACATATTTTGTTTGTATAATTTCTTTCTTGGTTTGCAGTTTCCAGAATTGTACATTCTTGGTTTTCCAGAATTATTCCTTAATAAAGAGCACCCTTTGTAACGTTTTTTTTTTAAATAATTAAGGTGTTATCATTTCGGAAGGAAAATAGTTTCCCTTAATTTGGCGCCCAACAACCAAATTGTTATAGTACTTAATTTTCTAAGAGAATAGTTTTATTCATCACTGACACATCAAAATACTACAAAATATTTCTCATGTTGTTTTTTTCTTTGTATGGAGACTTGTGATAAATTGTGGAAAATTTTAATGAGATTTGTTACATTTCCACAAACATTGTCCTCATGCGTTTTTCCTTTTCTTGCCGTTTTATAAAAAAGTGTTTGTTATTCGCCTAGTCGCTTTTCATATGTGTCTTCTTTTTGTATTCATTCACACAGTTCCATACTTATCATTCACTCAGTCACTCACTCACTTTTGCATCCTCTTTCGATGGGTTGTGGATTGTTGTTGCTGTTCATCTTTGAAAGGCGTTTCGTACGTTTCGTTGCCTGTCATTCGTTCGTTCGTCCGCTCCTCCATTCATTTCTTTAAAATGTACACTTAACAATGTCACAACGATATAACGAAGAAGTGCCTCTTTAATACACTATATTCTCTTTGTGAATCGGATGGACGGATGGATAAAACCTAAGAGTGTACACATGTATGAGTACCACCGTTATAAAGTTACAAATATATGTGAGGGGCTTTAAAGCTATACGATATATGTACGTACAATCTAGTAGTTTGGCTATTTGTATGTTTATTTGTTTTTGTTTGGTTTCGTTTTTTTGCGCTTCTTCCCTTTCATTCGCCTTTGAGGAACAGAATAATAAAAACATTCATAAAGGCAAGGGACAAAGTGACAAAAAACTGCAATAACTACAACACAAATCAGACTGCCACTCTGACGGACAGACAGACGAACAGATGGATATATGGCTAGATGGATGGTTGAATAAAAAAACAAAACACACGCACACATACAGAGGCAAGGGAGTGAATATGAAATATTATTTCACTTATAAATCACAACATACCCCAAGGTCACTTAGACACAACACTAATGTATTGAATTATGGTCCATACTTGCTTTAAAAGAAACTTACATTAGTTGGTAGAATATAGATTTTTTCTGGCTTATCTATTAAATTAAAACTAAGTTTTGTTAGATGCTTTAGAGTTGTCATAAACTTATGACTAATATGCATTTCAAAAAACAACAAAGAATTGTTAAAGTAAATTTTCCTTTAATTTTTCAGTAATAAAATCTCACAAACTAAGTCAATTTCAAAACCAGTAAGGAAAGTAGTAAAGGCGGACGGGGCCGACTATATGATACCCTTCACTACTTTGGGTATATTCTACATATGTATCCTAACAGATGACGCGTTTTTGATATATATCTATATTTGTACCGATTTCAGGGAAACCGCCAGAGATTAATTAATATTACTTCAGTACGTTGTGTCAATCGGCCTAGCTATGGATAATTTCATTTCTAAACTTAATTCCGTACCCTATACCAAAATTCGTACAAATAGAAAGATATATAGGGACTTTGTTGCACCAATTGCATAAAATCGGACGAAAATATATATGCTAGCTATATCTAAATCTGAAACGATTTTCATGGAACTTAGCACACGTCATTCCAGCCTTAATTCTGTACGCTATGACAAATTTTGTGCAAATCGAATGATTTTCAGAGACTTTGGTGCACCAATTACCTAAAATCGGATGAAAATATATAGGGGAGCTATATCTAAATCTAAACCGAATTTATCGAAACTTTGCACACACCATTCTAGACTTAATTCAGAACGTTATGCCAAAATTCGTGCAAATGAAAAGATTTCCAGGGACTCTGGTGCACCAATTACCTTAAATCGGATGAAAATATATATGGGAGCTATATCTAAATCTGATCCGATTTTCACGAAACTGTGCACACATCATTCTACACTTAATTCAGTACGCTATGCAAAAATACGACGACATCAAAACATTTCCAGGGACTTTAGTGGACTATTTACCTAAAATCGGTCGAAGCTATATATGAAAGCTATATCTTAATCTGAACCGATTTTCGCGAAACTTTGCACACATTATTCTAGACTTAATTTAGTACGCTATTTTAAGTTTCGTGTAAATCGGAAGATATATAGGGACTTTGGTGCACAATTTACCTTAAATCGGACGAATATATATATGGGAGCTATATCTAAATCTGAACCGATTTTAACGAAACCTAACAGACATCATTCTAGACCTAATTCAGTACGCTATGCCAAAATTCGTGCAAATCGAATAATATATAGGGACGAAGGTATACTATTTACATTAAATCGGACGAAAATATATATATGAGCTATATCTAAATCTGATTTTCCGATTTTTTGAATTTCAATAGGGGTCGTCCCTGGGCCAAACAAATGAGCTTTGCCAAATTTCATCCAATTCGGATCAAAAATGCGACCTATACTTTGTTTACAATTTAACATGGACAGACGGACGGACGGACGGACGGACGGACATGCGTAAATCGACTCAGTAAGTGATTATATGCATATTCTCAAAAGGAACCATGTGTCTATCTCGTTTCCTTTTGCCTGTTACAAACATTGGTAAGGGTCGGGTAAGATTGAAATATAGGTCTCATGTTTTACCAGACTTCATGATGCATCAAGGACCAAGCGTTTGTTCGATTGAAAAACAATTTTGCACAGATAAATTTTGCCTAGAATTACGTGTATAAGGTGTTGGATTATATGTAGTTTTTCCGATTTGATTTAACACCAAACCAACATTGCACAACCTTTATTTGTTTGACACGATCTTTTGCATGGTCGGGCCAAGGACCATGCTAATCTCCCTCCATTAAACACCACAAATAACAAACAAAATAATTGCCGGTGACTTTAACGCACATCATAAAACCTGGTACACGCACTTAGCCCAATACCAACGTGGGCTAGGTATCGCCGATTAGATAGACAACCCGGAATTTTCAGCCATTAATGAAAACTTCCCAAAACGAATAACGGTCTACTGTAGCAGCTTGCCAGACATCTTCAGCTCATCACTCATAGCCCTAACAACTTGGCAAACTTATGTGGCCTTAGACTCCGATCACATTCCAATCGTGTCTTAAATTAACAACCGCCCACTCTTGTCCCAGAATGGAAGAAAATGTCCTACGACATGCTATTCTACAGGCGACTAAGCACTATATCCCCGATGGAGGAATTCCGCGGCGTAAACCCGGTTATCCTACTGCTGCAGCCCGCCTTACCGAAACACGCGGCCTCTTAATGCAAAACAGTCCGGATGACCCTCGAATTGTATCACTAACAGTGGTCAATACCGTCAGAGAAATGGATCAACCAACTCAACATAAAGCGCACATAAAAATCAAGGTTACATTGGCATAAGCTTCAATGGCGCCCAATTCTCCCACCATGCCCACCCCACCATGCATAAAATGCCCTCTACAATAGCCGAAGTTGAAGCTACATTCTCCAAGGCAAAACCATCAAAAGCCCATGGTCCATGTGGCATTTCCACATTAGCACTGATATGCCTCGCGCAACTTCTAAATCTATCGGCAAACATGTTTGTAACACCAGAAATTTGGAAAGTTGCTCGATTTATCCCACATCCAAAACCAGAAAAATCATATTGTCTCTTCTCCCTACTTTCACCAATAATCAAGGTTTTGTTTCCATCCATGACTTAGTTACCATCCATGACTGAGCACCTTCAACATAAATTCCTGAAAGCTTATAGCACATCGCGTGCTCTCAACGATATAACGACACATATTGCGAATGGCCTCAATCAGAATCGAACGCCATCGCGAACTATGGTCGGTACTTTATACTTGTTCACAGCATTTGACCACTCGATACTGATGTGTGACATATGTAAAATGAGCAAAATCACATACATACAATAACTCCTACGATCGGTCCTTCCACCATAATTCTCATTCAAGTTGTTACACAGCAAACATAAGTATTTTAGTTTCATCCACTGAGGGGAGCTTGCCATTAACTAGGCTTGCCATTTTGTTCAATGTTGTTCGTAGTTTGATATAATAATTTGTACTAGCTCCCAACAATCATCGTTCCCGATCACCTTTAAATCGTCGTAGCCGCTCCTGACAATCATCATTCCTGATCACCGTTAAATTGTTACCGGCTCCCGAGAAACATAATCGTCTTAGTCGCTCCCGATCATCACCAGTATTTTTTACATAAACATCCGATTTTTAACCCCAACAGGGAGACGTTAGTCTTGTTAATAAATAATGTTTTGTGGGTCCTTATGGAGACATTGCACGTTGCATATAATGTAGTCCACATTGCCCAATATCACTAAGCGCTGGCTTAGTAATTATCTCAATGTGAAATTCCGAGGAAGAAAATCAAAATTCTGCAAATTTAAAATGGTCGTACCGCAAGGACAGGACTCCTCCTAGGGGTACGACCATTTTCACTACTCCTTTTTAAACTCTAACTTGCGAAACATCCTGTACTACCACCAGGCATTAAGATGGCTTCCTACGCAGATATTTGCACCATCATGCCTTCGAGAGTAGACATAGATGGAATTAATGAAAGATTGAACCCCTATTTACCCTATATCGCTATCTTGTCAGATCCTGGTCGCGTGATTTGAGAAAAGAACTAGACATTATAGTCGACTGCCCAACACCCCAAGATTCTGGGCATTGTGTTCGAATACTTATTGAATTTTACAAAGCACGCAGCATACATTAAAAAAAATCCAACCCAAAATCCAGTAAGGAAAGTAGTAAAGTCGGACTGGGCCGACTATATGATACCCTTCACCACTTTGGTTATATTCTACATATGTATCGTGCAAATCGAAGGATACATAGGGACTTTGGTGGACCATTTACATAACATCGGACAAAAATATATATGCGAGCTATATCTAAATTTGAACTGATTTTTAAAAAATTTAAAGCACATCGATAGGGTTCGTTCTTGGGCCAAATAAATGAGCTGTGCCAAGTTTCATCCAATTCGGATCATAAATGCAACCTGTACTTTGTTTACAATTTAACATGGACAAGCGGACGAACGTGCATAAATCGACTTAAAAAGTGATTCTATGCTTATTCTCAAAAGGAACCATGTGTTTATCTCGTTTCCTTTTGCCTGTTACAAACATATGCACAAAGACAAATACCCTGCACCACAGTGTGATGAAGCGTATAACGAGACCCTGAAAGTACTGACAGTTACCTCTTGGAGAAACGATAATGAAACCACACAAAGTCATCAGTCGCCCAGTCTTCAGCTATGCTGTCCTTTTACACCCAATGACACCCAATGCATAATCTTCAAGTTGCGCAAAATATTACCTTAGTGATTGATTTCGAGTGTGGATCAGTTGTATGAGAAGACAAGGATACTAGACTAGTTCCTCCTAGTCTGACATCTGCCTAGTCATCAAAACAGGATCCTTGTCCACAGCTGCAGGTTTCAGAAGCCGTCATCGAATACTGCCCCTACATCGTCCTTAACCACCATCGACTAGTAATCTCAGATAGCGAAAGACTACTTCGCAAAACCACCACAACCATATGCACACAATTAAGGTTTCGATGGAGAAATGTTCCAACGGCTAACGTGCTATCCATTCAACAGGGGAAAACGATTACCTACAGACAACGGGTCCTCGTTTTGTCATAGCCTGATGAAAATTTTAATTTTTAATGTTCACTTTTTATCTTATCATAATTTTACGGGCAAATGTATATCTTCTCTTATTTTAATTTGAATTGTAAGTGACATTTATGCATGAGTTTCTTACACACTCATTATTTCCATATACATATATTATTTTTTTCCTTAGTTATTGTAAACTGACAGCACATTAAAAAATTGTCTTCACAAACAAAGAACAGTCATAGAACAATAATGGTCCCTGGAGTTTATGCTTTTTTCCAACCCACATAATACAGATGTGTGCAAATGGTTTTGAGTGGTCAACAGAATTTTTTTATAAACCAAAACTATTTTCGATAACTCATACCATTTGTGTCTGGACATTTATTTTCCTTGTTGTGCTCATATTATTTATGTAGCACTTAAGTCAGTTGATAGTATATTATGTCCCTTGGGTAAGAGGACACATTATTGTTAGACTTCCTCAATATGAAAGTCAACATATTTAATGTAGTTTCATTCATATTGAAGAATAAATCAATACCGGATATAAGTTCATTGAAAAATATTTCTTAAAAAAATTGATCGGTTGGGAGGTCTTTTGGGAAATACTTTTAAAAAATCGAAGCTTTTTGATAGTTGGATATTTTTTAAACCAGTATCCAATGATGAACGTAATGGCCCAAAAGTTTGTAACGCCGCGAACTATTGGTCATAGATTTATCTTTTAGTATACAGATCTTCATGTCTCAACTAGCTGAGTCGATGTAGACTCCGTCTGTCCATTATAATGTGTGAAACGAAAAGAAGACCCCTATTGTTGTTTGTAATGATCAGTTAACAGTAGGATGTGAGATGATTCAAAATTGTAAATCCATTCTGACCGGAACATCAACAACTTTTACACAGAGAGAGGGGTATGACCATGGTATAAGCATGACTATTTTGATGAAGATCGATCAATACATAATGGGCCAAATGGACCCAGACTTTTGTGTGTAAAATTACAAAATTGCAATTCTTTCTAATGCTAGAGAGAATTATCGGGAGAAAAGGAAAGAGGAGAAAAGTATTTTCAGAAAAAAGAAGGTAGAGCAAGAAAACCGAGATCGGGAGCAAATCGAGAGGTACAGGAGTCAGAACGAAGTACGGAAATTTTACCAACGAGTAAAACACACAAACCGAGGGCTTTGGTGCAGGCACATCCTCCTGTAGAAATGAAGAAGGAAACCTGATGACAGATACAGACAGCGTGTTGAGTATCTGGAAGGAACATTTTTAAAAACTTCTGGTATCAAATAGTGGCGGTGAAGAAGATACCCCACAACCAATGACGATATAGAGTGTATTCCACCTAGCCAAGATGAGGTCAGATTAGCAATCAATCGCCTGAAGAATAATAAAGCAGCAGGTTCTGATCGGTTACCAGCCGAAGTATTCAAGATTGGTGGTCAGATGCTGGTAAAGAGCATGTACCAGCTCATTGGTGTAAGCAGACGAGGCAGCTCATGGAGTGTTTGAGAGAAATTTTCTCCGAAAGATCTACGGGCCGATCTGCGTCGACGGTGTCCAAGGAATCACGAGCTTTATCATACATACATTATTGTATCGTGGTTCAGCGATTACGGGTGCTAGGCCATGTGGTGCGAATGGTTGAGGATACCCCAGCTATAAACGAGAACCTACTGAAGGTTCACGCAGAAGGGGAGAACACGAATTCGATGAAATGATCAAATGGAGGACGACATATCAAAATGCGGTCTTTAAAATTAGAAAAACTGTGCATAAGATCACCACCACACTGTGATACAGGGTATTATGTCTTTGTGCATATTTTTGTAACAGGCAAAAGGAATCGAGGTAGACCCATGGTTCCTTTTGCGAAAATGCATTGAATCACTTTCTGAGTAGATTTATGCATGTCCGTCCGTTCGTTGATGTTAAATTGTAATCAAAGTACAGGTCGCATTTATAAACAGATTTTGATGAAATTTGGCACAAGTCACTTATTGGCCTAAAGACGAACCCTATTGAAATTAGAGCAAATCGGTTCAGATTTAGATATAGCTCTCATATATATTTTTGTCCGAGTGCACCAAAGTCCCTGAAAATCATTCGATTTGTACGAATTCTGGCATAGCGTGCTGTATTACGTCCAAAATGATGTGTGCTAAGTTTCGTGAAAATCGGTTCAGATTTAGATATAGCTCCCATATATATTTTCTTCCGATTTAATGTACATGGTGCACCAAAGACCCTATATATTCATCGAAATTTGGCATAGTGTACTGAATTGAGTCTAGAATATTGTGTGCTATGTTTCGTGAAAATCAGTTCAGATTTAGATATAGCCCTATATATATTTCGTCCGATTTAATGTAAATGGTGCACCAAAGTCCGAATATATTTTTCGATTTGCGTGAAATTTGGCATAGTGCACTGAATTGAGTCCAGAATGACGTGTGCTAAGTTTCGTGAAGATCCGTTTAGATTTAGATATAACTCCCATATATATTTTCGTCCGATTTTACATAAATGGTGCACCAAATTCCTAATATTTGTCCGATTAACAGGATATTTTGCACGACGCATCAAATTGAGACTTTTGTTGAGATTGGTGCAGATGCAGCCATAGCTTCCATATGTATTTCGAACGGGTGTCTGATTGAAATTAAATTTTGAACATTGCGACTTACCCAAAAGTGTGTATAAATTTTGCTATAAATCGTTTTCCAAAAAGTGTGTATAAATTTTGCTATAAATCGTTTTCCAAAAATTTGTCCCATGGTACGCAGACGACTTTAAATCTGGTTTAGGTTCGAAATTAAATATATATAAACATGGTTTTTTGAACTACGGAAAATGTCAGATTACCATGTTCTGATGATTTTTCATTCAAGATATATATTTTTAATCTGAGATTTAACACATAAGCAAAATATATTCTTATCACATATTTATTAGAGATAAAAATAAATGAAATGCTTTAAAATTTTCACCTTAAGTTTCACATCAACTATTCTTTGATTTCACGAGTCATGAAAATAACAATGTTGCATCTATTACTTAAACCCTCATCAGTTGTCAGCGCAAAAATCTAATGCATATTAGAGTAAGAAACATCCTTCGTTAACCCTTGTGAGCATTAAAAAAACGAAACACATAGATTTGCAGTGGCCAGAAGTGCAACATAAAAATTGTCTTCTTCTCCACGTTTTTTGGCAATCATTGTCCGGTAGTTTATCCACATGTTGTTTCTAGTTGGGGTTTCTTTTTTCTTTGAACATAGAATGATTTCTACATTTTATATGCAGAAACTGAAACTGTTGTAAATCATGGCTAGCGAGAGAGAGACAGATACCCAATCAGTGAATTGCGAAGTATTATAATGCCATCAATGAGTAGGGTTACAAATTACAATATAATAATTGTAAATTGAAGTTTACAGAATGGATTTATATACGTATGTTTATTAGGTCTGGCGTGAGAAGTATATGTACGGATAATGTCCCTATCCAAAAGACGACAAGCTAAATTTCCATTCACCTGCACTTTGTCCACTCTAATATCACCAACAAACATGCAAAATATCGCCCATGTCCATGCAATAAAAGTAAGAGAAGAGAAAACAAAGAATAGAGAAGAACATCGCATGTTCTTATCTTTTATAAAATCGTTACAGCACGTCCATATCCAGACGAAAATATAAGTTTGCGGAAATATAGATAAACAAGTGGTAGGGATTTCCATATCGAGAAGTATTCATTGAATATTTTTTGGTAAGGTACAGTGTTAAGGAAATATTAAAGGGACGCCATTCTTGATTTCAAAATTCGACGATATAAATGGGCAACAAAGTGTATGCCCTTCCCCATATTGCGATACAGAATCCGTCCGTCTGTCAGTCTATATATTGTTGTAAATTGTTTTTAGTTCGAAGAAATAATGTCATCATATTAATTAGTATACCTTGCACCATAGTATGGAGGGTCTGTTAATTTTGTTTCTTCGTTTGTAACTTATCGAAATAATCATTTCCGACCCTATATAGTATACATATTCTTAATCAGTGTAAAACCAGTGAGCGGAGCAGTATAGTCGGACGGGACCGACCATATGATATGCTACACAACTACCACGAAAATCTAACTTTCTGTGGTTCTATGTTCTGAGCTTGGGCAATATTTCGCTATATTTGCAGCCTATTGGCCGACTAGAGGTCAAAATCGATATTTCGCGCTATCTTCTTCTCCATGTAAAAATTCGCGATATGTGGGCATAATTGCGGCATCTAGTGCGACCTGAAAATGAAACAAAAATAAAGTTTTTGACCCATTTCATCCCCTAAATCTTAACTGATCTTTACCAAAAACATTAGGGGTCTTCATTGGCAGAACCCATCCTACATGCAAAATTTCGTAAGGATTGGTCCATAACTGTGGCATGTATCGTGTTTACAAATTATAATGGACAGACGGACGAAAACACATGCCTAGATCGACTCAGCTAGTCGAGATATGACGATCTGTATACTTAAAGGTAGGTCTAGAACCAATATTTCGCGGCGTTACAATCTCTTGGTTCTACACAAAGCTACAATACCCTGACAACATAGTTGTATAGGGTTTAAAAATGACGATATACACATATCCGTATATTTGTTGCAATCACTCAAGCATCCAAATACATTGAGATAGATGGTCAAGTTCGAAAACGGCCTATAACGGTCCACGTTAAGACATAGCCCGCATATAACCATATCTCCCAATTATCGGTATTTTGGGGTTCTTCTCAAAATATGCGGACCTTCAGAATTTCTGAAAAGAGTTTCAATCGAATTGGCTGTAATTTGTGGCAAAAGGAATCGAGATAGACCCATGGTTCCTTTTGGGAATATGCATAGAATCACTTTCTGAGTCGATTTATGCGTGTCCGTCTGTCCGTTCGTCCGTATGTAGTTCCGTCCCAATATATGTGTAAATGGTGCACCAAACTGCCAAGTTTTTTTTCGATTGAGACAAAATTTAGCACATCGTACTGAATTAGGACCAGATTGATGTGTACGATGTTCTCTTGAACCGAAATAGGTCCAGATTGATGTATCCAATCTAGCTTTTGGATATAGCCTCCATATATATCGTCCGATTTTATATAAATTATGCACCGAAAAGTCAATGTATGTTCGATTTACACGGAATTTGGCAGATGGTATTGCATAAAGTTTTGAGTTATGTTTATTAAGTTTTGAGAAAATCGGTTCAGATTTAGATATAGCTCCTATTTATATGTTCGTCCGATTTTAAGTAAATGGAGCACCAAACTCCCAAAATTTGTCCGATTGAGACAACATTTTCCAACGCGTCCTTAATTAAGTACATTTAGGCGTTTGTGAAAATTTTTGAAATCGGTTCAGATTCACATATAGCTTACAGACATACTTTCGTCTGTTTTTATGTAATTGATGTAGCATACTCCCACCGTTTGTACTATTAAGATAGCATTTGGCATGCCGTGTGGGATTGAATCTAGGAGTTAAGTTTCATTGAAATCGGATCAGGCAGGTACAGCTACCATATATATTTTCGGCCGATTTTATGTAAATTGTGCACCGAATTCCCAAAGTTCGAATAATACCAAAATTGACCTAGCGTACTAAATTCGATCTAGAATTGTTTGTGTCCAGCATCGTTAAAATCAGTTTAAATTTAGATATAGCTAGCCGGTGTAAAGCTCGCTTTAAATCGGTCCAGATTTTGTCAGATTTTATCCGATTCATAAAGTGTTGTGTCCCAACCGAATCTAATAACATTCGCATAAGACTGCCGCTCCTTACAAGTTATTGTTACCCTCTTCTACTTTCCTAAAGGTCGGTTTGACATTCTGAGATTCACGGTCACTATGAAAGATTCTTGAAGCATTTTCCATTTACTTTGGTCAAACTTATCATTTTGAGCATCGGTTTGCTGCTCGTAATTTTTTCTCTGCTTAATCCCTACCATTTTCCGCATTTGTGCACCAGTTAACTGATTTATTCTTGTCGTGAGCTTCACTTCACCTGTATTCTAAGTCGTTTATATTGGCCTTACTCTCGTGTTCAGACTTGAAGTTTGAGTCACGGCCTGTTTCGAAATTTTGGATAGAGATTTCTCTTCGCTGGTGGTTCTTAAAGGCACCTCCATTTCTGCCTATGTTTATTTTTAAAAGTAACTATCGATCGATCTTGCTACCTTTTGCCTGTTCAATGATGTGTAGTGAAATGATTTTCAAAATGTGTATGTCTCAATCAATCCAATTGAAAATCTTAGCTGACTCGAATATGTGAGATTCATCGGTCCACACATTCATGTATAACCCCTACTAAATGTCATTTTGATTTTTGTTATATGAGGCGAATATGATAATGTGCGGATCAAATCCGCCCCTCCAGTTGATTCATAATTTTTGCATTGTACGTTAAAACTGAGAATGAGATCTGTCGATCTATTCCGTTTAATATCGCCCTCGAGTGGACCATACATAAAAAATGTGTTTTTGTTTTGTTTCAAAAATAATATTAGGTAGTATTAATGATACCCTTCACCACACTGTGGTTCAGGGTGTTATGTCTTTGAGCATATGTTTGTAACAGGCAAAAAGAATCGAGATAGACCCATGGTTCCTTTTGAGAATATGCATTGAGTCTATTTATGCATGTCAGTCTGTCCGTCCGTCCATGTATTTTTGTGAACAAAGTACGGGTCGCATTTATGATCCGATTTGAATGAAATTTGGCACAGCTCACTTGTTTGGCCCAAGGACGAACTGTATTGAAATTGAGAAAAATCGGTTCAGATTTAGATATGGCTCCCATATATAGTTTCGTCCGATTTTATGTAAGTGGTGCACCAAACTTCCAATATTGGTCCGATTGAGACCAAACTTTGCACAGAGTACTTTTTTAGGTCTAGATTGAATTATGCTAAGTTTTGTTGAAATCGGTTCAGATTGAGATATTGCTTCCCTACATAGTTTCGTCCGATTTTGTGTAAATGGAGCACCAAATTGCCAATATTGGTGCGATTGACAAAAAAAATTTACACAGAGTACTGAATTAGTTCCAGATTGATGTATCCGAAGTTTTGTTGGAACCGGTTCAGATTTAGATATAGGTTCCATATAGTTTCGACCGATATTATGTAAATGGGACACCAAAGAGTCAAATTTAGGCCGATTGGCACCAAATTTTGCACAGCTTACTGAATTAGGACCAAATTTATGTATGCGAAAAATCGGTTCAGATTTAGATATGGCTCCCATATATAGTTTCATCCGATTTTATGTAAATGATGCACCAAACTTCCAATATTGGTCCAATTAAGACAAAATTTTGTAGAGTACTGAATTAGGTCTAGACTGAATTACTGAACTAGGTCTAGATTGACGTATACCAAGTACAGATTTATATATAGCTCCCATATAAAGTTTTCAATTCAATTTTTCATAAATTTCAGATTGGCATGTGTATGGATTGTTTTAATTTAGTTCAAATATCTATGTACGCAGTTAATTTCGTCCGATTCTATTTCAGTGGTCCTCCAAAGATGCTATGTCTATTCTATCAAAAGGATATTGTACATATAAGTATCTGTTGTATGTACCCCAAGTGGTGAAGGGTATCATATAGTCGGCCCCGTCCGACTTTTGACCTTTCCTGACTGGTTTTGTTAGTGGCTTTGTGGCCTTAAACATGATAGAATATATAATCTAAAATGTTTGGTAAACATTTCTAGAAAACCAAGATTTGTATCAGAACCTAAAATGGACTTAAACCACTTTCAAAATAAACGGCTCATTTTAACATTGTAATACTTTCAGCAAACATAGATCAAATCTGAATATGAAATCCATCGGTCTACGCCTTGTCGTACTTCCCATACAATAGGGGTTATTCCTGACAACTGCCTAGTATATTGGGACTAAAATCTGCAATTATCTATCATACGATTAAAACCTTTTGGCAAACCTATGCTTGCCAAACATGTATCCAATCTGATTTCATTATATGTTTTCTACGAAATATTTTTTAAAAGCCAACCCTAACCATATTTTGTGTGCACTACTATAGCTTGTTGCTCGTTTTTTTATACTTTCATGTTTCGTTTTATTTTTTTCCACTGTTGATATCAACTTGAGTTGTACACTTCAGCTGTCCATTTGGTTCGTTTATTTGACGGAGATACCTTACATATCTGATAAGTTTATTCTGATTAAGGACAAACTTAGAACAAAACAAAAAGAACACTTGCAGCAACAAATCAGTGAATCTTGTATCAACGTTTGGACAGTGAAAAAAAAAAAATCGGACATGTATCACAACAACAAAAAAACGAACAACAACGATGTAAAACAGAAGGTAACAAGTTTTTATTTTCTCGTTTACCAAACGAAAAGAAAACTGTCTAAAAAATACATCAAAAAAGGTAGAAAAAAACATAAATTTGTGAATTTTCCTTGGAGATGCTGAAACGTTGCAGGGTAGTGGAGATGGAGACTTCATGTTCACAAGCATCATCTTCGCTTGAATACGTTATTGTTTGTTTGTGTGTGCATTAATGCGAACACTGGATTACAAAACATATAAATTCATAAAATTGCTTTCGGCAATGTTTGTGTTGATGACAATATCGTTGATGTTTCTTTTCGGTGAAATATTTTCTTTTTTAGAACATCCATGAAAGCGAAACATGATTTGACGTCCTCATACTTTTTTTTTTTGAATATTTGCACCCTTAAGATAGATAGGAATTTTTATTAAAATGAAAGGAATAAAATGGTGGAATTTTTATGTAGACATCAGCATGTCAATTGCAATTGTAAGCTATTATTTATTAAATATTTATATCCACTATATAGAAAACACTTGACAATATGTCATGAAGGTTCTCAAGTCTTAGGAACTCTAAATGTTCATTAAAAAAAGTACTAATAAAAATTTAAAACAATGAAAAAGGCGTTAAGTTCGGCCGTGCCGAACATTGGATACCCTCCGTCATAGGTATGTTGACAGTTACTTTAAATTAAAAATCAAAATCCACGTAGAACTATTCTATTTCGAAAGACAATGGGAAATCTGGATAAAACTTCCGATGTAAACAAAAATGGGTGGGATATTACCATAGGGCATATTTCAAATAAGTGAACCTCCGCAAATAAGATATATTGTAAACTACTGACTATCACATAAAATTCATCATAGAGTAAAGACATTTATTATCAATTATGTTTCCCACACCACGATGATTTAGGAATGGAAGGGGTGATATATGGAACATACGAAAAAGTGACCTATACCGAGAAACTATATTTCAAACTATTTTTTTAACAGTATATATTGATAACGCATGGTAGAGTGCAATTTGTGTATAAAATCCTCAAAATCTGCAATCTACAGTGCAACGATATATGTGGGGCTATATCTAAGGGTGATCAATATTGATTACATCTTGTAGCAATTACCGAAGATTTGCAGTTATCATTATATGAGGGGCTATGCCTAATTGAGGGCAATTTCGAAATTTGTATCGCAATAATTTCCTTCAGGTTAAATATTAAATCGGTTGTTATACCCTTCACCAACTGTGGTACAGGGTATTATATCTTTGTGCATATGTTTGTAACAGGCAAAAGGAATCGAGATAGACCCATGGTTCCTTTTGAGAATCACTTTCTAAGTCGATTTATGCATGTCCGTCCGTCTGTAAATTGTAAATTGTAAACAAAGTACAGGTCGCATTTGTCCGATTTGGATGAAATTTCGCTTATATGGCCCAAGAACGAACTCTATTGAAATTGGAGAACATCGGTTCAGAAATTCGGTTCCCATATGTATTTTCGTCCGCGTTTAGGTAAATGGTACACCAAAGTCCCTGCAAATCCTTTGATTTGCACGAATTTTGGTATATCGTATTAATTAAGCCAAGAAATTAATACGATGTATCAATATTGGTGCAAATGTGTGCAAAGCTTCGTGAAAATCGGTTAATGTTATATAAATTAATCTCTGGCAAGTTTGTTCAATTTCATGTCAAGAACTCAAAGTGCTAAATTACTGCCAATTCAGTCGAAAAATACGCTTCAAACCCCCAAAATACTGAAAATTGGGAGTACCGTTATAAGGAGGCTACCAGAAAATGCGGACCTATATTAATAATTTTTAGTGGAAAAATTTGGTACCCAATGTACCAAATTTCAGCGAATTCAGTAGATAACCAGTGAGCGGAGCAGTATTGTCAGACGGGCCCGACCATATGATACCCTACACAACTTCCACGAAAATCTAACTTTGTGTGGTTCTATATTCTGATCTTGGGCAATATTTCGCTATATTTGCACCCTCTTGACCAACTAGAGGTAAAAAAACCTGTGAGCGGAGCAGTATAGTCGGGCTGGACCGACCATACGATACCCTACACAACTACCACGGAACGCTAACTTTCAGCGGATGTTTATTCCGAGCCTGGGCAATATTTCGTCCTACTAGCCTGATTACAGATCAACAGAACCTCTTCCTTACACTGTCATATTTTCCGAATATAACTATTCATATTCAGTACAGCCCTTCTAATTACTTGTCCATATTCCCTTCACCGTGGGTTGTGTTGTGATGTTCAACCTATTATTGGCATCGACTCGAAAAAACACGAAAAAAATTAAGTATTCGGTCCACTTCATCCCATAATTATAATCTGATCATCACAGAAAGTTATAGGCGTAAAATTTCGCGTTGTTCGGACCATAATTGTGGTCTCTAGAGCGATCAGAAAAACCGACAAAAATTTAGTATTTGGTCCATTTCATCCCCTAAATATTAACCGATCTTTACCAAAAACAATAGGGGTTTTCATTGGCCAGAACTCATCCTACATGCAAACTTTCGTGAAGATTGGTTCATAACTGTGGCCTGTATCGTGTTTACAAATTATAATGGACAGACGAACGGACGGACATACATGTCTAGATCGATTCAGCTAGTTGAGATATGACGATCGGTATTCTTAAAGGTGGGTCTAGGACCAATATTTCGCGGCGTTATTGTGTAGGGTATAAAAATATTACTAATATTCAGTTCAGCCCTTCTAATTACATTTCCATATTCCCTTCACCGTTGGTTTAGTTGTGATGTTCGGCTTTTAATTGTGTCCTATAGATCGTCTAGAAAAAACACAAAAAATAAGTTTTCGGACCTTTTCATCTGAATAATATTATCTGATCATTATATGCATTGTCCTTGACCACACCTGAACCCTCATAGCGATCAGCGCTATATTTCCGCCCTCTTGTGTGGTAGTGGGTTGCTAAATAATATATGAATGCGTAAACACCTATAAATATTTAAGTGTAACTCCCACGTTCGAGTACATACAGTGAAGCGACCGGAAAATCAGACAAAAATATTTTCTTTTGTCCATTTCACCCCCTAAATATTAATCGATCTTCACCAAAAACAATAGGGGTCTTCATTGGCCAGAACCCACCCTACATGTAAATTTTCGTGAAGATTGGTGCATAACTGTGACCTGTATCGTGTTTACAAATTATAATGGACGGACGGACGGACACACATGTCTATATCGACTCAGCTAGTCGCGATATGACGATCGGTATACTTAAAGGCGGTCAAGGATCGAAATTTCGCGGCGTTACAATCTCTTGGGGCTGCACAAAGCTATAATACCCTGACAGCATAGTTGTGTTGGGTATAAACATTTTCGATCCATTGTATTCAATGTTTACTTTTTGCTTGCAGAATCATAGTCAGCCCCCCGAAACCCTTATATACCTTATTATACCCCTCACCACACTGTGGTACCGGGTATTATGTTGTTGTGCATATGTTTGTAACAGGCAAACGAGATAGATAATAGATAGATACGCATGTCCGTCTGTCCATCCATGTATTTTTGTGAAGTGCAGGTCGCATTTATTATTTGGGCAAAGGACGAACCCTATTGAAATTGGAGAAAACCGGTTCAAATTTCGATATCGCTCCCGTATATAGTTTCGTTCGATTTTATGTAAATGATGCTCCAAACTCCCAATATTTGTCCGATTGGGACAACATTTTGCACAGCTCACTGAATCAGGTCCATACTTATGTATTTTCTCCATTGTAAATTGAGAAAATCGGTTTAGATTTAGCTCCCATATATAGAATCGTCCGATTTTATGTGAATTATGCACCAAACTCCCAATATTTGTCCGATTGGGGCAACATTTTAAACCGAGTACTGTTCCAGATTGATGTCTGCGAAGTTTTGTTAAAATCAGTTCAGATTTAGATATAGCTCCCATATATAGTTTTTGTGAATGATACATCAAACTCCCAATAGTTGTCCGATTGGGACAAAATTTTGCATAGCGATTGCAATTGAGGAAAAAATTATGTGTGATAAGGTTTGTTGAAATCGGTTCAGATTTGAATATAGGTCTTGTATATACTTTCATTTCATTCAATGTAAATGGTGCACCGAAGGAACTATGTTCGATTTACACGAAATTTAGCGGAAGTATTAAATTGAATATAGTTACTTACTTACTTAGCTGGCTTTTTAAAGAATGGTTACTGCTTACTTAGACCATAGTAGCATCTGTTGGCCAACACAATCCTTCTCCGAATTTCAAAACTAATGTCATTCATTTTATTTATGGCGGTACCAAGGTATGTAAAGTCGTTAACTACCTCGAAGCTGTTGTTCTCAAGTTCCACAGTTGGTCCGAGCCTACTGGACGTCTTGCGCGTTGATACCATCAGCTTGGTCTTCTTGCCGTTTACTGCCAGACCCACTTTGGCAGACTCCTTTTCAATTTGTTCAAAGGTGGCTGTTACCGCTCGCAATGTTCGACCCATTATATCGATGTCATCGGCGTAGGCGAGTAACATGTGTTGTTTGGTGTGCAGAGTGCCATTTCTGTTCACCTTTGCGTCTTGTATGTCCTTTTGCATCAGGATGTTAAAAAGATCACATGACAAACTGTCGCCTTGTCTGAATCCTCGTTCGGTATTGAAGGGCTCCGATAGGTCCTTTCCTACTTTAACTGCTGACCTTTTGCCACTTAAAGTTATCCTGCATAGCCGTATTAATTTTGCAGGAATGACGAACGCAGACATGGCTTTAAACACCTCTAAACGGATAGGGCTGTCGAATGCGGTTTTATATTTGGCGCAGAGTGAAAATCTGGTCAATGGTGGATTTGCCAGGTCTGAAACCGAATTGGTATGGTCCGATGATGTCATTGACCATTTTGAATATAGAGTGATAAAAAAAAAACAAATGGTGCTCAATTAGGTCCATGTGTTTATATATAGCTACCATACATAATTTTACTCGATTTCATACAAATGGTACCCCAAAGATCCAAGTTTGCCCGTTTGACATGCAATTTTTCATTGATTTCAGAATGGTATGTGTATGGGGTTTTTTTTCAATTGGTTCAAATATCTATTTAGATAGCACATTTAATTTTGCCCGATTCCTTCAAAGATTCTATGTCTGTTCTATCTACAGGATACTGTAGATATTAATATCACTTGTATGCGCCCTAAGTGGTGAAGGGTATCATATTGTCGGCCCCGTCCGACTTTTGAACTTTCCTTACTGGTTTTTATTTGATAAACCCAATCGCTCCATAATATCGAAATATGGTATATGGGTATCATGATTGAAAGTGGGTAAATAGCTTAACAAATAAGAACCCACAATGTCCCATTTTTGAAATCTTGACCATATTCCAGGGAACTATGCCAATTAGGGCTACACCAACATGCGGATCGTGACTACGGAGAAACTTTCAGTAAAGGATTTCGGCGATTCTTCAAGGGAAGGTACGCAAAATTCGGCCCGAATTAATGGCCCTAAACATGACTTTAATAGAACTGAAATAAAAAATATTTCCTTCAAGCATTGCCGAAGTCTTGATTTTGACAGTTTTTTTTTTAACATTTTTGATTCAATGCAGGTATTCAATTTGTAAAGTCCTCATTGGGAATATTCGATTGTGTATAGTTTTGAAAAAATTCAATTTTACTTTTTTCTGTAGATAATAATAATAGAAAACTACTTCTTTACTTCAAAACAAATGTCTCGTAAGTTATGCATTTATAAATAGCTTTAAATTTTCAACAAAGCACTTCATATTTGCTCACCTTTTCCCAAAATTAAATAAACATTATTCATACGAGTTACTTACCTTTTTGACTTTGCATTTGCAGAAAAACTCTAGCGAACAATGTCAGCCCAATTCTAGCGTTACCAAACATATCTACGTATAATATCCTTTTGTGTATGCTCACATTAACTTAAGTAGCTTTATTTATCAATGCTACACCGTGTGGAAGAATAACAACAAAAGGATATTTTAATGCACATTTAAATGTTAAATATGCCATAAAATAACACCTTTATTTATCATTTTGTCTTGTCTTTATATTCCCCACATATTATGTAGTCTAATAGTCATTGTTTTCATAAGCACGGCGTGAGAGGATACAAGGGATTTAATATTAAAGAGATTTGGTTAATAAAAAAATATATAATTTTTTTTTCATTTCTTTAAAGCTGATAAGTTTCAAATATTCCGAATTTAAAATAAATTTGAAGGGACTTTCTTACAAAAATTGCAAAATTTATATATTTTTTTATTAACCAAATCTCTTTAATATTAAATCCCTTGTATCCTCTCACGCCGTGCTTATGAAAACAATGACTGGTTCGGACACAGTTTTTAATATATCTGATTTCGGTATTGGAAAGAGTATTTCAAAACCATACCCCACTTGTTGATGTATATTAATTTGGGAGTGGTTTGAGTGGTTTTATTGGTTTTCCAAAAAAGAACAATAAAATTGCAATTTACTCACCTTTTGTACACATTTTGAGATCGATGATATTAAACGAATTTCGGAATTAACTTCTCTAGCCCATTCTTCGCTTTCAGCCGATACTGTGGATGCATTATCTTCAATTTTAGTTTCGGCTTCTTGTAGATGGTCATACAAATCATATTGACTTTCTGATTTCAAATCTTCCATTGAATTTTCATTATTTTCCGGAGCAGAATATTCCACAGTATTTGTGTTAGGCAATACAATTTGAATATTTTCCAATATTTGGGGAATATGATTTTCTTGTGTCGTAGATGAAGGACAGGTTGGTGGAGATTTTGGTGGTGATGGCGGAGGCGGTGGAGGTGTTGTTGATGCCAAGAAAATAATTTCTTCCTTAATTTCGGTTTTAATTTCGTTATTTGTATCCGAGTGGGCTCCACAACTATTCTTTGGTGTATCGGGTGGAGGTTGTGGCGGTGGCAATGGTGGCGGCAACGGAGGCATATATGCAATTGGCCCAAGGTGATTATTTAAACATGGCGTTAGAAATTGTGTTGCCACTACCGGACAATATGGCTGTGTTGCTTGTGATTCCAGTGTTCACTATGTGTGAGTCTGCCTTACAGCCTGCACAATAGTTTTCCTTGTTTACTTGGTAGGGCGCAACATTACAATAGGTTTCTGTTTGCCGATGACAACAATGACATGAACACGTTTGCCATTGTGCCATATAAGCCATGATGCAAATTATTTAGTTGTTTTTGGAAAATTTAAATGCCTGTAAATAAGTAAGTGTATGAGAATTTTTTTGTTCACATTAGAAACATGAGAGCTCATAAAATATTCATGCTGTTAAAAATACACATGTCTCAAC
>NW_026880651.1:0-31768 GCF_032173495.1 Musca vetustissima | reverse complement strand
TTGTTCGTGTTATTGTAACTAACTTCGTTACAACTTTTTTTGAAAGGGGAACACAGAATGTAATACAAAACGTGTAAAAAGTTCAAAGAAGTTGTATTGTGTTGCTTCTAGTTTAGTTGTTGCAATATCATTCGGGCATTTTCTTATTTATTTCGTGGCATTTGTAAGGGTAGTTTTTGTTTATTTTTAGTTTAAATAAGACAAGAACAAACAAGAGAAAAAATCGAAAAATATTAATAACAACTAAAGTTATGGAATTATTTTGTAAAGCTAAATTTAAAAATAGGAGAGAATATAGGGAAACTACTGAACAATAACAAAAACAATATAATAAGTTCACAAAGTATAATTTGTAATCAAATTACATGCTGCAATTATATACCGATGATAGCGAAATTTTGCATGAAAATTACCTGCAACAACCGTAATCAATGATTTTTTGCATGAAATCCAGGTTTTTGCCAAGGACGTATGAGTTAAAAATAAAATTGTATTTATGACAATTTTTTACTATCCACCATTTGGTAGAAATCAATATAATAAAAAAGAGGCCATAGAACAATGACTCAACATTTTTGCTAGCAGTCATTTCTTTCTTAAAAAAATGAAATACGAATAGAACTTTTAGAATGTCAAAACAGAGCCCCATTTTGGGTATTAATATGGAAGATTTATATTATCTTCCGAAATATCTTAGATTTTGTCTCAACATATCAAAATATGGGACTGTATAGAGAGTTTTCTGCCAGAAGTTTTTACCTGCTCTGATGAAAATGTAGCAATTTTGTGAGACTTTTAAATTGAGAAACCTATATACGGCTAGGACCTTTAAAATAGATCTATATAAGTGTACGTAACCTATAAATGCCTAAAATTTGTCGGATCCCTTATATGGGGTCTATATCAAAACATGGACCTATCAGATAATTTTCTGTCAACTGGGTTTTGATTGTTTGAAAATGCCGCTAGGACCTTTCAATAGCCCGCAATTAGGCGGGAATTTAAATATGTGTTTTATCAAACCATAGTCCTATGTTGAAAATACTTAGCCAGGAATTATTTCAGTCTAACCACCCTTTGGTGGAGGGTATACACCTTATATGAAAATATTTGCTTCTCATTTTTTAGACTTTCAATAAAGATATGGAAAATTACAAATATTCAAAGATGAGTCATTGGTTTTTGTTTCCAGTAACAACTTATAAATTCTACAGGGGTTTAAGATTCAGATAAGGTGCACAATATCTTTGAATATACCAATTTCCTAACTTATATGAACACTTGATGGAATAAATTTCCTTTATAGATGTGGCTCCACTCCCTCATGACTACAGAGATTCGACTGGAGACTTCTCTTTAAATTCCTTTCAAGCTGTAACTTTGCGAATTAAAACACATTCAACATAGAATTGCATACAATGAGTTTTTCAGTCCATGAAAGTGAACCGAAAAAGAATTGAAAGTTTTCATCTACATTCGATTGTAACAGCAACAAAAAAGAAATGTTGAAAGCTGAACATTAGTAGTAAAGAACTGTAAGAATATAAAACCCAAAAGAAAGCTTAACAAATGAAGTGGAAATCACTTGAGAATATCAGCATTACCACACATATCCGACTTTGTAGATTTGTAATACACATAGAGACGGACAAACACACAAACACGAAAGGACGCACTCACATAACTGCACAATTTATCCTTCTCTTATACACACACAAGTACATAATCAGCCATAATAGCATTCACAACGCATATGTTGAACATCCGTGCAGCAACGCTGCATATAATTCCTTATACACAAACGGACACACACACTCATGCACACATTAATACCAACAAATATTCTTAGTATTATTTAAGCCAGGTCACACAGAAATTGTGTATGTGTGAGTTTGTGTGTATTCGTATAAGAGGATGAATAATAGCTGTAAAGCACTGCATACATATGGTCTGGTCTTCTTGTATTATTTGCTTTGAGGCTCTTCATATTTGCCACTCTTCTATTTGGCTCACTTCCGTTTTCTACCTCTCTCATCTGGTCTAGTGTGAATCTCCTCTCCTCTTTCAATAACTATTGATTCCTGTTCGGTTACATTTTCAACTTTAATATTTTATTATGTTAAAAAGTCATCATTGGGATTTAGGTGCTTTTAGAGAAAATAAAGAAAATCGAACACAAAGATGGGGACAAAAAGAAAACTAGAAAGCAAAGGAGACCAAAAGTACGAAAGAAAAAACTATTATGTAATACTTTTAGTTTAACACCAATAAATGACATTTATTAGAGTGCTTACAACACCAGCGGCAACCCCAATAGCTTGCACTGGTTTCTTGGCATTCCCCCTGCCCCCTATATTCGTCATTTGTTGGACCCTCATAAATAGCCAGACGATGACTCTGACTCTAGCTAGCTAACACGTCATCAATATTTTATTTCATTCCTTAGCTTCATTTAGCATATTTATTCAATGCTTTATGGCTATGCCCTTCAATAGCTGGGTAATCCCAGCATTTTTCGTTTGGTCACATCATAAATTGTGCTGATGATGTACCACCATCAGGATGCCATATCCCCGGCACCATCATAAAGCCTGTAAATTTGTTACCAATGAATTGCAAAAGACAAGTGGAGGATGTAACCATTACAAATTGTTGCAATATGATAAATGTGGTAAAAATCGGAGAGGTAGTTTGGAAATGCTGGCTAATATGAACTTTTTTTTCAAATGTGAAAGTATTTTGGAAGGTCTAATAGATATATCAGAGATTTGTCGATTATCAACAGGTTATTGGAATAAAAATCAATCTTTCAATGAAGGTGAAAATATTTTTAAAATACAAATAACAATATGAAACATAATCCAGTCCATGGTCTGGCGGTAGAAAATTACATATTGAGTTGAAAGACCTTTGTCGAGTATATTAAGAACCCAGAGAGACCATTTGAACATAGGACAGGTTTTTGAGTTATGACATGATGAATCTGTTGTTGTTTTTAAAGGTTCGGCATTTGCAGATTATGAGTTTGCGATAACAATGGTTTTATCCCCGGGTATAGTAGACTCTTGATCAGACATTAATTCCGTGTGATTAGGAATGTTGTGCAAATTATTCAAAAATTATGAGTGCTAGTACATCTGGGTTTTCTGAGAAAGAATCAGATAGAAGTGGAAATTTTATGAGAGACATTTTTGGAGACTATTTAATGGCTAAACAATTTCATCTTGTAGTATTTATTTTATAATTTAAAAGAATTAATACAAAAGTGACTCACAAGGATACTAGATAGAAGGAGACAATGAATTACAAGAATATTCCTCATTCGATTTGACTGAAGTCTTGCAATCTCAAAACTACCCTACAATAGAAGAAAACAAAGAATGCATATCCATTTATATGGATATCTGTGCCTATGAGCTTGAAACAAAGCTATCTCCCGGATCTTCGAAGTCGAGCTAAATCCTTAGACCTATGCGTATGAGCCCGAAGCAAAATCGTAAAAGTTTGCTAATTATGTACCTACGTGAATGGCAATACAGCAATCGAGCGTGGGGGTCGTCGAAAACGGGCTATATATTTCGGAAATTGTTCTTAGAAACAACTGGTCTCCTGTTTCCACGGCGGAACCGGTAATATCACGACTGTCCCGTTTGAGTCACGCAGGGGGTCAATCCTGAATTATATGTTACCGGCTTTGTCTGAAGTCTTAGAAAACAAGTAAAAAAAGCGACAATCGATGTTGCCGGGGTATATATGGCTTGCGGAGGTCTCTTATATTTTTTTATATCCAAGAGAATTCGGATTTAATGTGGATCAAATCGGTCATTAAAAAGCTTCAATTTAAATTTATAAGTTCATAAAATATTGACCTTTTGTGAGGGAGGTACCAGAAGGAGAGGGCCGAAGAGTCCCACTGACGGACTTGATCTAGGCTTGGTAAAGGTAATAGGATGTGAAAAGTTTTGTTAAAATCTGGCATTCCTTTCATCTTATATGAAATTTATATACATTAAAAAATGTTGCCCCTTTGTGGGAAATGTACCATATTCCAACTTAATCTAAGCTTGGTAAAGATAATAGGCTGTGCAAAGTTTGGTTGAAGACGGACATTCCATTCGCGCCATATTTGTTACGGTGGTACCAGAGGGAGAGGACCAATGGGACCCATTTTCGGACTTGATCTAAGCTTGGTAAAGATAATGCGTTGTTCAAAGTTTGGTTCAAGTCGGACATTCCATTCGCCCGAAGTTATAAATATTGAAAATGTTGACCATTTTTGAGGAAGGTGCCAGAAGGAGTGCGCCAATGGGTTCCATCTTTGAACACGATTTATGATTGGTAAAGATTATAAGTTGTACAAAGGTTGGTTCAAATCGGATAATCCGTTCGCATAATGTAAAATAATTTTTTTGCACAATTTGGCCATTGCGGGAGGTACCAGAATGAATGGACTGATATTCCAAATCTTCGAACTTGAACTAAGTTTGGAAGGAATGGTGCGATATGCAAAGTTTGGATGAAATATGTTGCTTCCTTTGAGAGTTATCGTGCGACAGATCGGAAGATAACTCGACCAGAATTTTCTAAAACCAATATTTCGATGAGGGGCATTTTTGGCGTAGCAAATGATTATGCCCTCATTAACCATAAGACGAATTGTTGTAACCCTTTCAGGTCCATTTTGGATGTGGCTCAATTGGCATGGGGGAAACATTTTTTTTTTTTTTTTTGGCGGGAGAGGTGAATGATTACCATTTTCCTCGACTCCCTCGCCTCCAAAATACTGAATTGAAGCAATTAAAATTTCCTTTGCACATCAATATGTGTTTTTTTTTCAAATTAAAAGTTCAAATTATATTATGTTAGATAATAATTCTTATCAAACTTATCTTGAAGTCGAGGAAATATATTACTTGGCAACACCGGAAAATTGAAATAAAGTTAATTAAAAAATTATGTACAATTTTATCCGGAGTCAAGGGTTTTTATTACTTTATTGTTGGACTCAGTCTCCGGCAGCAGCGAAATTGTCTCCAATTGAGCATTTGTCTCAATAGTCTCGATCTTAGAAGAGGTGTGTCAAAAAACTTCAAATGATGGTCCCCAGATCTATAGATCTAAGCCTAGGAAAGTTGTGGCATGACAGAACTTCAATTTCTAAATTACATAAAACACAAATGTTTCATGTAAGACTTCTAATTCATCTGCAATATATCTAACATCAATTTTCATACTACTACCTTTTCCATAACAACATATATATATATATAAAGGAATGTCGCCACCATTATTACCTTCAATTTTATTGCTGTCATTTACTGTTGCAGTTGGAAAGTTTGTGCCAATATTTTGCAGTCAGTTGTTATATTGGCAATGAACAGTAGCGACGGCAGCAGATGGTTGATTGCACGTGTTACTTGCAGGGTAGACACTCACACACACCTATTCGGATGATGAGTCAAAAACATACATACCATTGTATGTATGTGTGTCCATCAAAAGGAATACATATCCTGCTATATTATATGAATGCTACTCTACAGCATCTCTTCGTTTGCACCATCATTACAAAAGTGATTAGTTTTGGTTGTGATGAAAATGCTGCTGCTGCCTGACTGGCTGACTTGTGGTTGCCGGAGATGGAGACAAAGACACGCGGACACAGACACAAGGAGTACTGCATGTACACCTCACCCAACGTAACAAGGATATATCGAGAAGCTACAGAGGAATGATTTCTTTTTCATTAAACGAGGGTTGAAAGGAAGAAAGGTAGATGGTTGGGTTATAAGGTTGATTGTCGTGTCTAACGACAACGACGAAGATGATGCCGTTGATGGCTACGACGTTGACGGTGACTGTGACGTCGACATTGCTCATTAATGTCAATTTGATCAAGTCGAACATGCCATCGATTAGATTGGAGAATAGAAAATTGCACAATTTTTCTTCATTTACTGTTATGGATGGTTTATGGTTATGTGGTCTGCTTTACCTTGTTTTCTTGGCTTACCTACCTTGCTATACACGTACATGGAGCACGTTGTATGCCTGAGAATGGTCGAAAGCTTGACTGGCAGGCAGAACAACGAGTGGTAAACGTGAGTAATAAGAAATTTTGTTCTATATATTTTTTAGTTATTTTTTTCATATTTAATGTAACAGTAAAATCGAAGAACAGGAAACAGTATAAGTTACATACTTACATACATATTTTATATATATTATGAATACTTAAATATTTGTAAATAAATTTTTGTTTATGTTCATACATGTATGCAGAGAGTATGTATACGAGTGCTCGATTTTATATATATATATTTTAAATATTTCTAAAAATCAATATTTTTAAAGATAATATATGTGTTCGGGTACCTATAATGTAGTAAAAAAATTTAAATTTAAAAAGAATAAGTTATAGATACAAATATTTGTGAACAATAAGATTATAGGCTGGTAGATGACGGCAAAAAGACACATTTTTTATAAATCATAAAAAATCCAATGTGACTCTTCAAAATTATGAGATAATAATCCGTGTCCTTGTGATACAAGTACTTTTATTTAAGTGGGCAATTGACCTTGACCATTGCTTATGTTATTATTAAACTATAAATTTATTGCAATTGACACTGGATACGACATTAAGCCAAATGACCCATCGATTACGATTTCATATCGACTGTGGATAATTTTCTGCAAAATTAATTTTGAAATTAATTGCTTTCGTGTGTTTATTGAATGCAATGATTTATATGTAATTGATTGAAACTCAAATGTGATTGTGTGAATGCGCCGTACGTGTGTGTGTGTGTATGAACGAATGAAGTGCAAATAGGTTAATCGCTGAGGTGAATATTGAAAATGCGTGAAAACTAATGATTAATAATTATGGAAAATAATTTAAAAAGTAATTTATTATAATTTAATTACATGCAAATATATTGCAAAAGGATTTTGTATGAAATTAAATTGATCCGTTTCGAGGTTCCCTACTTTTTAATGAAAAACAATAAGAAAACGACACACATCAGATATATGCGATAGCTAATATAAATATGTCTGACTTAGACAGCACTAAGTGTTGCCTGACGACATCTGCCACGGTTTGTCGTACTACCATGTGTTGTGTTATCTATTGGGGCTTGAAAAATAAATTTGCACGAAAAATGGAAATAAATCATGAACATTTTCGTGTGATAAAATTTGGACTTAAATCTTTGTGTGGCGATGTCATTGTCGACGCTCGCTAAAATAAGAAAGTCCCCAAAAAATGGTCGTTGTGCCAGAAAACGTTGTCGTCGCGAGTGAACTGATAATACAACATCATATGACACACCATGGCTTTCTTGTACATTTCTTACACCTGCATAAATTTTTATATTTCATAATTACTTGACTATCTCCAAAAAAAGGTGGAGTGTATATTAAATTAAATATCACTGGACATATTTCCATGTGTTGCATATAGTTTTGAAATTTAACACAGACTACGATCTTTGGCATTTCAAATGAGTCCACATTTTATATAGCTTTGGTATGAATATATCTATGCAGAAAATTATAAATATAGGGTCAGGATTTTTTAAGTAGGCCCCATATAAAGGCACAACCCTTTGGTATTTTTTGGTTGTATGCGAATTTTCCAACCGAAAGGGCCGAGTTCGTAAAGGGCGAACAACACATCTGTAGGGAATTTGATCTAACAGCCATATGAAGGTCCAGCGACCTTTTCGGCTTTAAAGGGCCAACATAACCGTTTGCTATGTTGAGGTTTTAGTCTCAGTTTTTCACCCAAGTGACTGTAATTTTGTCTTTCGGGTTCTGGAAGGGAAAATAAATGTTTGTACAGCATTTTTAATATAGGTAATTTTTTTAGTGATTACCATCATATTAAGGTCCGAACATTTTCGGCTGTAATTTTAGAGTTTTGGGTACTTTTATTAAAGGTACACAAATATATTTGCATGTTTTAACTCCCATATTTATACCCTAAACAACTGTGTTGTAAGGGGATTATAGCTGATCAATTAATATTTTGGGGATGAAATGGACGAAATACTTGAATTTCAATTTAGTCCCATTTTCAACTTTTTTAAGGTTTTACCCACAATTTCAACCCGAAGTGTGTAATTTTTCATTCCGTAATCTTGAACCGAATATTCGAAAATATTCGTATATTCGGCTAGGTCCATGTTTTGACATAACACTTATATTTAGGTCCTAACTTAATTTCAGTATTTTGAAGGCTAGGTCCATGTTTTGACATAACACTTATATTTATGTCTTACCTTAATTTCAGTATTTTGAAGGTTTTAATTTCGTCCCCCACCGCAGTAAGCAGGTCCGCGGAAAAGTGTTCAGTAGTTTTCGGGCCAATCTAAGCTACTTTTTTACTGGTTAAGTCGTCATAACTCAATACTACACTTTAACAATAATCTAAATTCCAAATCTCTGGGTTCAACCTAAGTAAAAAATGTCTAAATCAATCAATCAATCCTACACTCTAACAGTAATCTTAATTCGACCAAAATCCAAATTGTACCAAATTTAGTACTCATAAGCTCAAATTTCCAAACGTACCTCAATCCTGCTGCGTAAGTCCAAATTTAAGAATTCCAGCTCTGTCTGCTGATTAAAAAACAAATTATACCAGATTTGGTACCAATCTGATATATAATTCCAAACCTGCTTTCTAATAGCAATCGTAAGTTCACATTAAAGAATTTCAGCTCTGTCTGTTCTCTTAATTGTACCAGATTTCGTACCATTCTGTACTTTTCCTACACTCCTACAGTAACCTAAGTGGCAACCTTCAGAATTCGAGTTCTAACCGCTCACTCAAGTCCAAATCGTACCAAATTTTGTGCTTTTCGTACCCATAAGTACGAATTTCCAAACCTACTTCAGACATGCACTCCAATAATAACCTTAAGTCCACATTTAAAAATTCCAGCTCTATTCGTTCATCAACATCAAAATTGTTTCAAATTTAGTACCATTCATTACTTTTAGTCGATGTAAGCACGAGTTTTTAAAACTTCCTCAATTCTACACTGCAACAGTAATTTTAATCATCAATTTCAGGATTCCAGCCCTTCCCGTTCACATTGACCCAAATTGTACCATATTTAGTACCATTTAGTATATTTTCGAACTTATAAGTTGGAATTTCCAACCCTACCTCAATCCTGTACTCTAACAGTAATTTTATTTTCAAATATGCGTTTTCCATCTCTATCCGTTTACTCAAATATAAATTGTACTAAACTTAGTACCATTTAGCACACATAATTACCCATTTTTCAAAACTACCGACATATCTCAATCCTGTACTCAAACTGTTATATTAATTCAACATTTGAGGATCTCAGCCCTATCCGTTCACACAAAAATAATTTGTAAACCATTTGGTGAAAGTTAGTACTTTTTTTCTACATTCCAACAGGAGTTTTTATTCGAAAATTCTGGAGTCCAGCTCTATACGATCACACATAATTAAGTTGTACAAAATTTATTACAATTTAGTACACATAAGTACTATGCTTCCATATATTAATTCTATATTCCAAAAGCAACCATTATTCCAAAATTTAGGTTTCCAGATCTCTCCGTTCACCCAAAACCAAATTGTACCAAATTTAGTACCGTTTAGTACTTTTCGTAGACATAAATACGAATTTCCAAAGGTGTGTCTATAGCTCAATCTTCAACAGTAATCTTAATTCCAAATGTCAGGTTTTCAGCTCTATCCTTTCAAGCTAAATCCAAATTGTACTAAATTTAGTACCATATAGAACTTTTCGTACCAGTAAGTACGAATTTCTTAAACTATCTCAATTCTACACTCCAACAGTCATTTTAATTCTCAATTTGAAGACTCCAGCTCTATCCGTTCACCTAAATCCAACTTGCACCAAATTTAGTACCATTTAGTACTTTTCGTACACATAAGTAAGATTTTTTAATGCTACCTCAATCGTGTACTCCAATAGTAACCATAATTCCTATTTTCAGCATTCCATCCCTATACACTCAACTAAATAGAAATAGTACCAAATTTAGTACTATTTTGTACTTTTTATACACATAAGTATGAATTTCTTAAACCATTTTCATACATCAACATGTATTCTATATCAAATTTCAAGATTCTAGCTATATATGTTTAATATGTATACAATTAGAACTAAATTTAGTAATGTTTAGCACTTTCGAAATTTCGATCGAATTTTCAAAAACCCTTTTGCACATCTTTCTATCTTTCCATCAGTGACCCACATTCCAAATTTCAGAATTCTAGCTCTTCCCGTTCGCCAAATACAAAGGGTACCATATTTGGCGCATTTTAGTACTTTTCGTACCGTTCTAGTTTGAATTTCCAAAAACCCAGCCTTATCTCATGCCTACACATCAACAACAACCCACACTCAAAAATTTAAGCTTCTAGCGATGACCAGTCGGGCGATGACCTGTCAGTCAGTCACTTAGCACTAAGCTCTTTTATATATATAAATATATTTTTGTGTGGGTCATTATGAACCTAATAATCTTGTTAAATGGGGACCAAACAATCACTTGTTTGGTCTTAGCCATATATCAAGGAATTTTTTTTTTTACCGATCGTATTGGTATTTTGTGCAATTTGCTAGTGCCGTAAACATTTTTCTCACATCTCATTGGTCTTCTCCTCTTCTCTTTATGGATTTCAAAATTATAGATTTAGACCAATTTCTCTCTTTCCATTTCTCCTTGATTCAAATGTTAACTTATTGGTACCCTATGCGATGTGGTATAAAATACTTCTGTATTTGTAAATTAAATTGTTTATACTCACTGGAAATGCCATTAAAATGGATACAATATTTTTTGAAGAAACTTACCTGGAAATAGAAAAAATAATTCGAATTGGATTAAATTTTGAATATATTTAAATAGAGTATTTAGTAAAAAATCAAAGCCCCCAAAAATTTAATAATTTATCAAAAAATAATAAAAAAAAAACTTTTCATTTATATTTCAACCATCAGCATTCCCATGCCCATTTAAAACAAATTATTGACACAAAAAAAAACATAAAGTAAAACAAAAACATCAATGAAAAAGCAAACTTATAAAAAGTTTATTAATTTAACATCACTGGCAAAATTTGTTTAACATGTTAATCAGCGAACAAAAACAGAAACACAAAAAAAATTTGAAATAAGTTTTTCGTTAAAAATCATCGCTGCCATCGCCATCACCATATCGTCGTCGTCATCATTGCAGCCATCATCATCAGTGATTTTGATTAACTTTAAATTAATTTTATATTTTATGTTTGTGTTTTTTGGGGGGTAGCGAACACAAAAAAATTGTTCGCCAAGATGTCGACAGTGATGGCTTTAATGGTGAAAGTTTTTTTATTTTTGTTTTTTTTTTTCGAGTGCAAATATTTTCTTTGGCGAGTATTTTCTAAAAATATTTCAAATTGCCATAAAATTAATCAATTGTGGCAAAACTCGTGGCATTTATTATTCTTTGAAAATTGGGTGATCAACATTGGAAACAGTCTCAGTTTTTTGTAGGATATTGGACCAAAAGGCTTTTATTGTTGTATTTCTTTCGAAGTTACGAATATGGTTTGTCAATTACTTTAATGATAAGAGCCATTTATTATTGGGTCATTTATGAAGGGTCTCCTAAATTTCGCCAGGACTGTAACCTGTAGTCTACTAAAAAAATCCCATGACTCTACATAAAATGTACAGTGTGTAGTGTATAGAAACAATGAAATCACTTAAAAATATATATTCTTTCATTCTCTTGTTTTATTTCTCTAGAGATTGTATGTTTTTCTCCGTATTTTTTATTTTTCGTCAAGAGTTTGATATTTTTATGCAAATTTATTCATTTTACAAGAATTGTTTTGAAAGCTCTTGTTACGATCACCCATGTTTTTCCCTAAGGCTGACTGGCTGGCTGGTTGGTAGCAACAACAACACTACTATCAATCAAGCAACATATTTTAGATTAGACTATATTATTTTCAACCTGTCTCTCTCCAAAAAAAATTTCAAGGGGCACTTAAGAAAAAATATACCAACGAATAGAATTCATTGCATAGAAATAAAAGGGAACCAAATAAAACAAAAAATGTAATATAAAATAAACTTGTAGCAAAAGAAAACGATAAAACCAACAAAACATTTTTAAGAACCAAACACACACACAAGTACTCTCATCACAAAAAGCAAAAAATCGGATGGAAAAAAACCGAAATGTATTCAGGTAATGACATGTACTTTGTGGATTGATAAAATTGTTTAGAAACGGAACAAGGACAAGTGGTAGCAAAATAAATAAAAAACTAAATAAAATAAAAAACAAACATATACACCAAAAAAGAATAGAACCACTAAAAAGAAAATCAATTTAAAAAGTTTTCTCAAAATAAAATAACAAAAAATCAAATCGAAAAACAATGCAAACATATAAGAAAGAACCATTCGTTCAATTACAGGTTTCGAGGAAAATTGGGTGGGTTATAGAAAATAAACAAATGATTTGGTTTAATTGATTTATCCGAGAAAATGTTAAAATGTAAAATTACCTTAAATGTATTTTTAAAAATATTTTAAAATTGTAAAAATTTACTACTAAAAAGGGGCCTTACAAAATTGTTGTAGTGGGTAAACAAATCGTTATTGTCCAATTCTAGTTGCAAACAACCATTAGTTTCTTTCAAAAATAGGTATCGTGGATTTTTGATTATTAGAGGTACGTGTTTCACAGCCCTCTGGATTTGTTGTCTTAGATTTTTGTGGCAAAAAGCTGGCTTAAAACTCATTCAAATAATCATCGCTTTTATAGGCAAAACTGAAATAAATACATAGAATTTATTTCAACTAATGTTAGGTTTGCTGTAGCCTGTTCAGGGTTATGGGTTTGTCATCTATTGTTGCCTAGAAGCAACCTTTGAATTTTGTTCATTGATTGGGGTCGTTGCCTGTTTAGTGTTGCCATTTTCCACTGGATAACGCTATGTCCTGCCATTTCCATTTTGTCCTATACTCATGTGTAGATGTTCATGCCGATTATTAGAATGTCAGGGGACTTTGGATACATTTCATCTTTATATGAAGTAATTTTATACTTTATCCCCTGGTTTTTAAACCAGCGAACCTCTCAAACGTTTCAAAAGTGCCTGCTAGGGAAAAATCGTTGATCATCATTCATTATCAAGTCATTGGGTGATATATCAGGGCTAAACGGAGCTTGTTTGACCCGATAACTCCCATCGATTAACTCCCTAAAACCTCCAGCCTTATGGCTAATGAGGGGCATATACAATTTGAAACGGTGAAAATTTGACTCATCGAAATATTGGGTTTAGACCCCATTTTCATACCCTTTACCACACTGTGGTATACGCTTTTTTATACCCTTTACCGCACTGAGTCGATTTATGCATGTCCGTCCGTCCGTCTGTCCGTCTATAGATGTTAAATTGTAAACAAAGTACAGGTCGCATTTAAAATCCGATTTGGATGAAATTTAGCACAATTTATTTGGCCCAAGAACGAACCCTATTGAAATTTGGAAAAATCGGTCCGATTTAAGGTAAATGGGCCACCAAAGTCCCTCTATATATTTCCCATATATAGTTTCGTCCGATTTAAGATAAATGGTGCACCAAAGTCCCTCTATATCTTTCGATTTCCATGAAATTTGGCACAGAGTACTGAATTAGGTGCAGAATGATGTTTGCCAAGTTTCGAGAAAATCGGTTCAGATTTAGATATAACTCCAATATATATTTTCGCCCGATTTATTGTAAATTGTGCACTAAAGAACCAAAGATTGGCCAACCCGCACACAAGTTTGTACAATGTGCTGAAGATAATAAAACCTTGTGTGTGTCAAGTTTTCTTAAATTGGTTCAGATTTACATATAGCTCCTACATATACTTTCGTCCGATATTAACTAAATGGTGTACTAAAGACCCATAGCTAGGCCGATTGGCAAAAGGTACTGAAATTAGTATAAATTAATCTCAGGCAAGTTTCTTTGAAGTCGGTTCAGATTTAGATATAGCACAGCTTCCATATATAATTTCGACCTATTCATGTTGATTGTAAACCAAATAATCAATGGGTGCTTGATTGACATTGCATTTTAAACAGTGAAGCATACCAATGAATTTGGTCCAAAATTCGTTTCAGGAAATTTGAAGTCGAATTACAAAAGTCTGCCTTTCTGGCTGGCTGGCTGGTGCACACTATAGCTCTCGAAGGCAGCAATCGATTTCGTCCAAATGCTGCACATCGTATTTCTTCCAAACTTAGTAAAACTTCGAAGATAGAGGAAATTGGTCACTCCTTCTGGTATTCGATTTGAACCAGTCTTTGAACCGTCTATTATCTTTACTAAATCTAGGTCAAGTCTAAAGTTGGAACCCATTGGTTTACTCCGTCTGGTACCTCCTCCACAAATGGTCAAATTTTTCATTATTTAAAAATCGAATATCAGGCGAATGGAATATCCGTTTTGAACCAAGCATTGCACAATCAAGTCTAGAGATAAGACCCACTGGTCCACTTCGTCTTTTACCTCCCCCAGAAATGGTCAAAATTTTCAATATTTTTAAATCCAATATCAGCGAATAAAATGTCCGAATGTTCAACCAAACTTTTCGCAACCTATTATCTTTGCCTAACCTAGATCAAGTCCGAAGATGGGACCCATTCACTCCTTCTGGTACCTTCGTCAAAAATAGTCAATATTTTATAATCTTATAAATTTAATTTGAGGCAAATTGAATAACCGATTTAACATTACATCCGAAACCTCTTTGATAAAAACATATATTTAATATAAAGCTAGTAATAAAATATGTGTGTAATCCCCATGACCTCCGCAAACCATAGGCTTTGGCCCATTTCCTCCTCTAAATATTAACCGACCTTTGCCAGAACCCGGTCTACATGCAAAATTTTATGACAATTGGTTCATAACTGTGGCTGTTTACAAATTAGAATGAACACACGTGTATAGGTCAACTCAGCCAGTCGATATGTGACGATCGGTATATTAAAACGTGTGTCTACTTGCTTAATTTACTCTTCGGGCCACACAAAACAGTAATACCCTTACAACATAGTTATGTAGTGTATAAACTCGTTTGAAACGGTTTCGGAAATCCTGAAAATTTCGAAAAAAATAGATTTACATACAAGACAAAGACCGACATTAATCATTTTTGATGGGCAGATAACTCAAAAAATCAAAATAAAAATTTTTCAAAATACTCAATATTGGGACAAACCTGAAACATGGGTCAATATAGATCATTCAGGAGGATGTGAAAATCATAAAAAATAGAAATTACAGCCATTTTGTTTGGGAGTCATGACAAAAATCCTAAAAATTTCGAAATTTGGGATGTACAGATATAGGAGACTATCCTAAATATACCATTATGACGACTGCCCAAAGTAACAAATAAAGACTAATTTTATTGGATGTCGTGCGCAAAATACCCAGACTATATTGAATAAATTTCACTATCAAATTTCATTTCTATTATTCCGCCTAATTATAATATATATCATTTTGAAGTATGATTGAATTCAATATTTTCCTTTCCAAATTTGAGTAGCTCAAATTTACTGTTCAAATATACATATATGATAGTTTGATTGAAATAACTATTACTCGGAATCTTATCTACGCTACGTGCATTGTTATTACTAAATACACAAACACATGCACACACATATATATTTCATATTTTGTTCGTCGTTACCTTGTAAATTCTTACCGAATTTCATTTATCTTTTAGGAAAATTTGCATGAGAACATCAACCAAACAACAAGCGATGAATCCACACACACTCGCACACCCACACCCACTTTTAGAAAAATCCCATATAAAGGAATTGCCTTAAACAAAAGGAAATTTTTGAAATTCTATACAGCAAACTGAGATAACGTACTGAGTTTTTTGTAGTTGTTGTTTTTGTACGTTTTCATTTCCTTCTTTTGCGTGCATTTTTCTGGTAACCATGGGAATTTATATGTATTCTTCTATCCATAACATTGCTTGCCTTCCACCTCCAATTTCTGAATGTAAGATGGAAAACAAAGCTCTACAAATTTATAGATTTACATACAAGATGTGCAGTAGTGGAGGCGGGGGAGGAAGGAGGGGATGAGAGAGAACTTTACAAGCCCAGAAAACTGTTGTGAATATGAATTGTTGTTAGTATCGTGAAAGAATTTTTTGTTCCGATTATCATGTTTTATATTTCTTTTTTTGTAGAGCTTGTGATTTTGAATACGTTTCATATTGGAATACATTTTTCCTTGTTCCTTAAATTTGGCCAAACAAACGTTTTTTTTTTATGAATTCATATGTCGTATTATGAATACGTTTGTTGCTATTTATATGTCGGGTAAGATATTGTTAAACATTTTAAAAAATAAAAAAATGCACATAAACAAAAAACACTCTCTTATTATTTTTTGCCAAATTTTTGTCTTTATTCTGCCACAATTTTTAGCTTGACACTTGCGAATTCTTCATAGTTGTCATTTTTTTCTTTTCTTCTTTGTAATTATGAATTGATATTTTCAATATGTATATTTTCGAAGAAATTTTGTTATTTATAAAATAGATCCTCTTTTTGTTTTAATATACTTCTCTTTTTTAAATATTAATCCAGTTTGTTCTTAGTATAGATTTGCTTTGGTTTTTATTCTGCAGATTAAGCTATATTCAAAAGTGTATTTGTCTTTCATTTGATATGCAGATAGCATTCACACACAACATCAAACAATATTTAGAATCTACAACATGTATGCCGATTTATGCGCTTGTATGTTTTAGTGTCCATAAACAAATACATAAAATATGCATAGATATTTTTCCTAAATATAGAAATATTTGTTTAACTTATGAAAAGTTAAAAATGCCTCCTACATATATATATGCAAATATAATATATTTTTATATACAATATTTGTTATGCGCCTGTGTGAGTTAGTTATTTTTATCAACAAATACATAATTTGTGTATGAATAAATCGTATTTCAACAATTGTTATTGTTGCTTTGTACACATTGAGTCCTTGTGAATATGGCTTGGCACATGTTGCGCAAAAATAAATTTCAAATAACAAACTGTTACATTAAAGTGGATTTTGTTTTTCATTTATTTTACTTATTTTTTCATTCCATGAAATAATCCAAAGAGAGAATCCGGTTGAACTGACAGCTTTTAATCATCGTGTTTAAGAGTCCATATTTTTGTATCTGACATCAAAGGAGAAAAAACACACAGATTGTAATTTACTGTAATGGTCAAATGTAACAACGTCACATTGTTTTTAGTTTTAATGAATATGTGTACGGGGTTTTTCTGATGTTTATAAATAAAAGGTTACTAAAAATGAGTTTAAATTTCTAAAAATATAGTTTATTAGAACTAGAATTAGTTTTTTTTTATTCAAAAACTTTTTACGAAAATATAAAATATCAGAAATAACAAAACCGATGAGCATGTTTCTCATTTAAAAAATTGAAATGAAAAATAAATTGACTATTTTTGTGAAATGAATAACCCGAAAAAATATTTTTTTAACACCCGGAATTTCGATAGCAGCATTGACATTTCACAAGTATACACCATTAAAAATTAGAACGATACGAACCTCAACAAGGGATCAATGTTATTAAAATTCACTAAAAATCACTGAAAATCGCAGTTCGCAAAACATAAGCATTTTGGATTGTCGTGAACCAAAAAATAGACGTCAGTCAAGAAAGACTGAGAATATTTTTGCTGCAGCCCTAAGATTTTTTAAATTGAGAACAAGGGTCTTTACATCTTATTTATCATATAGATATGAAACTGATCCGGAATTCCATCGCAAAATCAAAATGATTGGCGATGCACAGAAGACGAACTAATTGGTATTCTCCAATTTTCGTGGTCAGAATATGTTGACGACTTAAACCCCATTTTTTGGATGTGTCTTAGGCCAAAAATATATAGTTGCCCTCGTATCTTGTTTGAATGTGATATGATGAAAATTGGAAAATATATTTTATATATTTGACATAAGGTCGAACTATATTTAAATTTATATTCGTTGGATTTATCTTTTTCGTAACTGAGGTTTTTTTATTATCGAAGTGTTATTCATCTGAACTACTTGCCAGAAAAGCAACAGAACCATCGTGTTTTAAAAGACAAGTTTCGGACACTGTTGGTGTCAATGAGATGATCTCAATTTGTCACCGATATCTTGTTATTACTCTCTCTCTCTCCATGAGAGTCCAGCGTCAATTCAAGATATAATTCGTGAGGACTTCGATGTTATAGATCGTAAAAATGTTATATGGGTACTACATCTTAATCTGTACCGATTTAAAGCAAAATGTACTGACATCATTCTAGGATACAAATTTCAATGTCGATTGGACTTTTTAGAAAAAACAATGTGTTATGCGAAAATTTTTAACCAAATAAAAAAACCTAAAATCGACTGATATGTGAACTATGTCATGGATCTACAAATACTCGAAATTTATAGTTTTGGGATAGAAGATTGAAATCTTGGTTTTAGATCACATGTTTGTTTGGACCAAATCCGTTTCAGACAATTTGGAGTCGATTTGCAAATGCTCGTTTTTCTGACCGGTTGGTGCGCACGAAGGGAGTAACCTATTTCAACCAAACATTGGACATAGTAATATTAGGTTGGGGAAAAAGAAATCCATTATTTTTATATGAACTATAGGACTTTATTTAACATGCTTCGGAATGTCCGATTTGGGGCAAATATGTACCGTTTTGTTATATGATTTATTGCCATTTTAAAAGTAACTTCATAATGCCTTTCACATAGAAGTCCTGCTCTCTATTTGCATAAAAAAATCTTTGGTAGTCGATTTTCACAATCCTCCCTAGATAACAATTTGTTATCATTAAAAAAAAATTTGCAATGAAAGAAAAATGTGATAATCGCTTGGTCCCAACCAAGCTCCCGAAGTTTCGGGCAATTCATTGTAGACGTGTGTGGCCTAGCGTTATCCTGATGGAACACGACACCTCTCCTGTTGACCAATTCTGGCAGTTTCTTGTCATTTGCTATAATCAAACGGTCCAGTTGTCGACAGTAGAGATCAGAATTTAGCGTTTGGCCATATGGAAGCAACTCATAATAAATAATCCCCTTCCAGTCCCACCAAATGTATACCAGAAGATTCATGGCCGTTAGTCCTGGTTTGGGCACCGTTTAAGGTGTTTCATCGCTCTTTGACCACGATCCTATTCGCACATCTCCAGTCACCATCCGTTTAAGATGTGTAAACGGTTGTGCAAATGGTTTAAAACACTTTTATGGTCAATTTTTAGCTCCTGGGCGATGTAACGACTGCTAACATGCCGGTCAAATTCGAACATTTCTCCGATTTTATCGACATTTTCGACGACGGGCCCAATGGATTTCTTTTTCCCCAACCTAATATGAAGCGAATAATAAAACCTATGTGCAACCTCTGTCGGCAATACCAAATGACACTTTTTTACTTGTTTTTAATAGGTATTAATTGTCACCCAGTGGAAACTTATTATTTATAATTACAGCCAATTTGTTTGATAATGTGTCCAAAAACCTCGAAATAGTGAATATTACGGGCTCCGTTGTATGAGAGCTACGCCGAAATATTGCCCAACATTGATAAATTTCGTAGATATACAGTAAGAATCCAATTATAAAATTAAAATCTATTGGGTAGAAACACCTTCCCAAATTCTTCAAAATACGGAAATTTGGGACGTAACGGTATTATTTGGGTGATAACGATATAACGGTTTACACTACAATTTTTATAGTATTTGATAGGTAGATTTGCTACCCAATAAGTACACAAAATATCAAAACACATCTAATTTAGTGTACAAAAAGAACGAATATTGGCAGGTATCGTTTTATAAGGACTATACCAAAACGTGTACCCATATATCCCATATATGGACAAAATTTCAATCATCTATTTTAAATATTAAAATTTATGTTGCATTTCAATAGAATTTTGTCAAGAATATTATTCTCATTTAGCTTCTTGATTATATTGCATCCGCCATCCTCCTCCTATTTAGTAACATTTAGAACTTTTCGTACACCTTTGCTTCAAAACCCACATTTCACCAAGTTTACTATTATTTTCCATAAATCCAGCTTCCGTCTTACCCTACAAAATTTCAAGATTTATTTAAAATAGATTTCATTCTCTTTGGTACATATACTATGTCCTATTAGGGACACTAATTTCAAATTTCAGAATTCTCGGCCTATTCTATTCAATATCAGTAACCCTATTTATTTGCCTTCAGATCGCCTAGGTGCTAATAATAACCCACATACACATCTTCCTGATTCTTGCACGGCCGTTTTCGTATCCTAATTGTACGAATTTTCACAAATCCTGAATTATCACATGCCTACTTGTCAATTCGGATGTACATATTAACTATCAAGATACCAGGTTTATCCGGTTCCTCAGGGGGTTGATTTTAGGACAGATGGTCAATATGTTACACTTATTTATTTTGAAATGTAGAGAATGCACCGAATGGATCTTAGGGAAAGTTGTACTTAGAGGGGCTAATACAGTGCGCAAAATGTGGACCGAATAATAACGTTCTCCACCTGCTAGTTAGACAGTCGGACATTTAAAACTCAAATCTATATTGTGTAAAGTGGTTTTATAAAACTGATATTTGGATCAAGCATATTTTTAGTCGTATCATAATTTATATGCCCTCCTGACTCCTGCGAGAACAATACTGAAACTGGCCATTTATGGTTCCCAATAGCTTAATACAAAACACGCAACATAAATGGTGGTTAGGTTAAATTAATAACATCGGACTTTACACACACACATTTTAATTATACCAAAAGCCTTCTAACTAAATTATGCATGTAATAACCCTCTTGAATTAACAGCTTTTTCAAAAGAACGTTGGTTTTTTGTTCATATTAAATATTCTAAACAATTCAACCCTTTTAACATAATCCGAAACCCTGGGTCTGTGTTAGATAAACGGATGTTATGCACAACAAAATGAGATGACAGCATACTTGCAAAAACATGACACACAGAGCCAGACACACACTGGGATACACATAGAAAGAGACATTAAGTAATCACTTGTTTTTGTGTTCATAACTGAAAATTCCAGGTAAAACACAAGAACAACAACACAAAACACCACCAACATGTAACTGGACAAACAGTAGGAAAACATTATTTACAAGCAGCCATCAGCAAGCGAACTTAAAAGCTACAGTTGCAGGGTAGAGGTAGTGGTGGTGTTGGTGTTGGTATGGGGACAACAATTTGTGAGTATGTGTATGGAGGTGGCAGCATAAATATTGTGCAACAAAGGATGCAAGGGATAAATAAAACATTCTCGAACCCACACATACGCACACATAAATATGCTCACAATTCAAGGACTTTAGAAGTACCCCTCGGTGAAGTATCGTAATATGAGTTAGTGAATGGTTGATTGTTGCATCCTTTCACATAACATTGCTGTTGTTTGTTTGCTTGTTTAGTTTAGCCGTTGCTGTTGTTGGTGTTGCAACAACAATCTGTTGCATATTATCCTGGACCATGGCACAGAAAATCATAAATGCTCTGATGCCATACTTCATCACTGCACAACACAAAACTCACACATCCACCCACCCACTTGGTGTAAATATTAAAGATGGTTGAAGGTGATGAAGCAGGAGTAGAAATTGCATAGCATAAATGACACAGCAAGTATGCTGTGGCATTGTTATTGTTGTTTTAATTGTTAAGCACACACTCGAAATGCCATTGTTTAGAGAGTATCGTTTTTTTTTTTTTTGTTGCTTTGTTTTGTGTTTTTCTTTTGCATTCTATAATATTAATAACAAACACTGATTGTCGCCCTCACTACTCATATGGTCAAATACTGATGCGGCGATGTGTATTTGTATAAGTCCCCCACTCGTGACATTAAATATTTAAGCATTAATTCATTGAGTCATGGTTTTATGAGGAGTTTTAATTAAAAATTTCCAGTGGCAATTAAATGAACATTTTAAGAGGGTAAAATTTTTTCTTGTTTATGGCTATTAATTAAAATAGAAAGGAAGTGGGGTTCAGTAGGAGCCTATAGAGGGAGAGTAAAAAAGGACTTTTTCAGATATTTTTGTTGAAAATGGAATGGGGGTGAAATGGAGGCTTTTGTTTAATAGGAATTCTGAGAACTCAGTAAATATCAATTTATTTTTTTTATTTGAAGAAATTATAAAGGAAGTGAGTATTTTTTTATTTTTGGTATTTAAATTCTGACAAAATATATATTACTTATGTTTATTTATAGCGAATAAACCAAATTCTAAATACCGAATTGTTTGGGAGGATTACTATGGCAATATTTGCAAACTTCGCAACCATATGTTTGTCGATTAATTCTTATTGCGGGCAAAATTGCAAGCGACGTACGTACGACAATGTGTTGTGTTATTTACAGTAACAAAAAAACAGTGAGCCGATAATTTTTAAAACAGGAAGGCCTGTTGGTCAACATGTGTTGATGTTCGGCTTATAATTGTGACCTCTTTATGACTAGGAACAATAGAAAATAATTTTTCGGTCCAATTTATTCCTTGACAATAACCGAAACTGTATGTAAAATTTCATAGCGATCAACGCGTTATTTACAGATGGACGGACGGAAGGGACACGTATCTAGATCGACTGAGCTAGTTGGGATATGACGATCGGTATACTTATAGATGGGTCTGGGACCAATATTTCGCGGCGTTACCACCTCTTGAGCAGCCAAAGCTATAATACCCTGACAATATAGTTGTGTAGGGTATAAGAAAATAAATGCAATTAATTCGTAAACTTTTTCGTGCAAATAAATCTTCTATTACGACCTTTTAAATTTCAATCGCTTAAAAACGAAGGTCGTGGAAGATAAAACGGTCGTTCTTGGTGCGGTGCGTAAGCTGATGATATATGATCGCCATGTACGATATAGAGATACTTAGCCATATCCTTCACCAGAATACATTCGATAATCGCTCAGGTGATGAGCAATAATGGGGGTTTTGATCGTATTTTTCCACCGAATTGGCTGTAATTTAGTATTTTGAGTTCTTAATTCAATTCTCTCCATAAAAAATTATGAACATAGGTAATTTTTTTCGGGGGATACCCCCAATTTTCGGTATTTTGGGGTTCTTGAGCGCGTTTTTCTACCGAATTCGCTGCAATTTGGTATTTTGTAGTCGTATGTGGTAACAAATCTCCCCACCAAAAATTATTAATTTTTAACCCTTTTTTACGAGTAGTCCCCATATAACCCCCTTTTTATATTACATAGCTATCTAATTTGTTCCACGATTAGGGTTTCTTCTAAGACTCTGATGTATCATTTCACCTGCGGAGGACATCGAAATAAAAAAAAAACTAGAACATAGGTTTCGATAATAAACTATATGTGAACTATAACCCGTATTTAGTCCTAGCCCCTGTGTGGGATGTACCAGAAGGAGTGTACCGATATTCCCCATCTTCGAACTTGAACTAAGTATAATAATATGGGCAAAGTTTGGATGAAACCCAAATTTTCTGAAACGGAATTGGTCCAAAGAAACATGGGGTCTAGAACCAATATTTCGATAAGGCACATTTTCACAATGTCAAAGTATGTACACCATTAAAAATTTATGAAATTTGTATTATGGTTTACATAATCGAATTGTAGGAATGTCGGTATAGGTCCACTTTTTGATATTTTCCCTATATTTTCATTTCAAGTACCTGTCTGTATATCTATGGTTGGGCTTCAACGTTATTTTTGTATCAAGTCTATTCTTAAGTAACCGAGTCTGGGTATTCATCATTAAAAAATTGGCATGTAGAAATATCACCAAAAACCAATATTTTTCTATTTTTGGGTTTATAGCTTGCTTTATAGATCAATCTTCAAAATTTCCCATATCAATACAAAACATACACATATTTCCACTATATAACACTCTACCATTATGCATGTTGATTTAATTTAACGAAATAATAATTTTAAAATTTATTTTGTTTATCTTTAATCTAACTAGGTTTATATATTTATTTACTCCACATTTGTACACAAATTACCCAGATTTATTTAATTTTATATTATTTTTGTAGTTATAGTAAACAGAAAAAATATTTTACAACTGATGGTGGCAACATAAAAACTCTATTAACTTTTGCTAAATTGTTTATCATCTTCAAACTAAAATTTATGATTGCTTCAATGCCTGTCCTTTTTTTAATTAAATTGAAATTGTGTTAAAATATTTATTTTGTTGTTGTTGATATTGCTATTCAGCTGTGATGTTGAAGTCAATCCACACAAGATGTTTATCTTATTATAGTGATGATGAAGATATCTGGTCTTTAACTATCACTACAAAGTGTAACGGAAGGAAGGAAGTAAATGTAAATGCTTGGTTGCCTCTTCGAGAAATATCTGCAGAGAAAACATATATCAAATTGTGTTGTTAACAGCTAACTACAACAACAAACAGTTCTCTATCTTTACAAATGATTTAAACTTTAAAAGCAGGAAAATATTTCATTTTGCAACACAAAATGTATTTAAAACATATCCTTGTATTTGTTTGTGTATATCTTCCGTCTCTGTGTTTGTGTATGTCGTTGACTTTGGACTATCTATCCTTTCCTAATTAAGTTATCACTCTGGGTAAATCCACTTGATTTACATAATTTTCAGCAAAAACATAAAAACTTAACAGCCAAAAAGGGAATACAAAACAAAAGTTTATGGATAAATGTGGAAGAAGCCGAAGAAGCGGCAGTTGAGAAAATGTTCCAGATTTTAATGACAGATAAATAAGGAAATACGATCTGTGTGTAGAATGTAAGTCATGTAACACATTTAAGACAAATGAGAATTTAAAGATTATAAATAACAATTAATTAAAATATATAAGTGAGTTATAATATTAAAAGTTTAGAGAAAACGGGAAGAATGGAGTGGGTTACATTGTTGTGTATATACCAAGGATACGGAGTCATAGCCAGAGTAAAAAAAATAAATCGGCTTGGAGAAATGTTTACACAAATAAATTCCTATATATTTTTTAAACAAATCTATATATGATAGAGCAAGGACTTCTGTTTAATTTTAGAAATAAAAATAGTTGACGAATGTGATGTTACTGCCTTTGTTAGATGTACTGAACGAGATGTACTGAACGAGAGAGGTTTCGGTACAAGTGAAATCAGGTTGATTTCAAGACGTATTGGATTAATGTTTTTAGGCTTATGGCAACTTTCCACATGTCTTTTTATACCTTTTGAATTGTCAGTTCCAACCTAATTACTTAACACCTTTTGAATTGTCAGTTCTTCACAATGGATAGTACAGGCCGCCTGTGCAGAGAAAATATAAAACAGTTAAATCAAACGTATCAACAACAGACAGACAACAACAGCAGTAGATAGCGCCCCAGAGTAAAATGGGAACACTAAAAAATCAAAGCACTCCAACAGCTACTTAAATTTCAAGGAGGCGGTGTTTTTAGACAAACATTTTTGACAGTCCCTTAACGTAGGTCAAGCTACTGCAAATTAACAATCTACTTAGCCGGAAGAAAACAAAACATAAGTAATGGTTAGTTAATTGAACTAACCTCGGCATCAGCATTAAATAGCGCCACCCAGAGTAAAATCGGAACAATAAATAAGCAAAGTCTTCAACCACTATATAAAATGCAAGTAGACGTTTCTAGACAACCATAGATGGCAGCCCCATCACGTAGGCCAAGCTACAGCAGACTAATCATCTACTTAGGTGGAATAAAACAAAACATGATTAATGATACTAACAAAGGATTACTGGAGTAAGTTTGCGATATTTTATAAAAGCCAAGCTGAAGAATAGGAAAAAATCAGATCAAGGACAAATCTTCAGCACCATAGAAACACATAGAATGAGGAAGTCGAGCAGTTGATAATATGGCAGATTGCAAATTAATGGGCCACGGGGTCGAATCCTAGCGAAGGAGGAAAAATTCCTTCAAAGTGTTTTTCGAATATTTGTCAAAAGAGGTCTACATCGTCCTCCACGTGAAATGCATCCAAGGCACCCGAACAGTATTGTAACTAACCTCAGCATCAGCAGGTGTTAGCCCACCCAGAGTAAAATGGTAACACTAAATAAGCAAAGACTCCAACCACTACATAAAATTGAAGGAAGCATTGCTTCTAGACAACTATAGATGGCAGCCCAATCACGTAGGCGTAGGCAGACTAATCATCTACTTTGCTGGAATAAAACAAATTGTGAATATTACAGCTAACTCAAGGAACAATAGAGTAAGATTGAGATGCTTTATAAAAGCCGTATGCTCCCAAGGGGGAGAAATGGGAAAATGAGCTATATGAATTTTCAGGACGGTATTCGGGCAGAATTGAATTGTTTCTATTTTGCTGGCTGAATTGTATTGTTTCTATCACAGACTTTCAAAAGTGATTAACAAGTTTCTTGTGTTCCAATATTACCCCAATAATATCATCTTGCATTGGCTCCTATTTAACATCTTCGGCTTTTGATTTGGTTTCCAAATGTATAGTTAGTCTCTCTTTCAGAAATCATCAATATTGTCACACTTTTGGCTACAGACCCATATAAAAGTAGTTGTGGGTATAATGTGGCTGTAAACAGTTGTAGGTATAATGTGGCTGTAATAAGATATTTGTAGTTTAAATTATGTAAAAAAAATTTCCCTGTCAAAAGTTATAAATATTGATCAAATTTTCGAACTTTACGCATTTGGTTGCAGGCCATATTTGTAAAAACAGCCCAAATGCTCAATATCTTTTAAAAGGTTTCTGTAGCATTCTACCGCAAAATGTAGCATCCTATCGCAAAATGTTTGTGTGTATTGTTTCAATTACACCCGTCCGCATGTTGAGTAGTATCTCTGACGTATAACGCTCTCGAATGTTTTATTTTTAAATAATTCAAGGATACAGACGATTCCTTGGGAAGTCTCACTACTGTATAACAATTAGATATTGGCATCCTTGGATTACATCGAAGAAGCTTGACCACCCACCGTCTGAGGACGCAATCTTTTAGTCGTGGATTCATGGGGATGGAGATGAAGTCATATAGCTTATTTTCCAGTGCAGTATATATCTTTACGAGATAGCGCCTCCCAGAGGAAAATTATAACATTAAATTGCAAGGACTCCAACCATTGCAAAAATTCAAACAGTTTTTTTTAATCAAGGATAGATGGCAGTGCGATAATCTATAATACTCGACTGATTTTCGATTGACATTATGGATTCTGAATGGCTGGTTAATCGCCCTTTCAGATGATTTCTGATGATCCTCTTTCAGATTCTTTTTATAGCCTCCATTATCCATGCTACCTTGGTTTAATTACACCCTATTCCATGTTGAGCAGCATCTATCAGCTTTAACGTTCTCGAGTGGTACATTTTTAAATATGTTAAGGAGACAGTTTTAAGGACGATTTGTCGGGAGGAACGATTTTTCGCTTCTGTATATCAATTAGAAATTGACATCCCTAGGTTACATCAGAGTAGTGTGCACACCAACCGCTTGAGGTCGCAATCGTTTAGAGACATGTATACATGAGGAAGGAGCTGAAGTCATATAGATCCTTTGCGTACATTTTTATTTGATAAATTATTTTTTCAGTATAATTTTTTCGCAGTATAATCCTACATGACGCATTTCTACATAATGACACCAATTCAATTAATAATCCATTCATACATGTGAAATATAATGACTCAATATGGTAGTATAACATTTATATATTTATGCGGAAGTGCCTCAAGTACTTCGCCTAGAAATTTTACGAACATTCATTTTTTAAATTGTGCGTGAAATAAATTTGGAAAATATTCCCGGCTGTGTTTTTTTACAAATACATACACATCTGTAAATTCACCTTAATAATCCTCTCTATATTGCTTGCCCTTAACAGTGTATATGTATAACAAAGAAAAAACAAACTGGCAAACATTCCATTGAAATAATGACAGCACAGAATGGTAAAGAAAGAAGTAGATTCACCTACAAATATTTGATTGTAACTATGTGCGAGTGTATGTTTGTGTGTGTGCTCGTACGGATGTGATTATTTATATTCTTTTGTATACAAAGCGCAAATGATTTTCCAGTCTACTGCAGACATATAAAAGACGCGTTTTATGGATCTATTAAATTGAAGGACTTTACTTGGAGATGCTATTATTATTTTTTTCTTTTTCTTCTTTTATTTTCATTTCATATGCCAAATTGTATAACTGTAGTAAAGACCTATGCATGTGACCACAGAAATGTGTGATATTAAGGTGGGTTGAAAAAAAAGAAAATCAATTAAGGCAAGGGAAATTAAAAACATCGACTCCCAGACGAATTAACATAAAAAGATAAGGAAAACTTTAAAATTGTATATGAAAATTTAATGAATGTGAAAATATTGAAATATAATTTTGGATATTTTATTTCAAATTTAATTTAGTTTGTATTTCTTCCATTCCACCCTACTCCCCATAAACATCTCCACAGTAACACTGCATATGATATATGTAGGTTGTTTGCAGTATCAGATGTGTGTATGTCTGTATGTATATTTCCATTGAAGGTAGATAGCTTTTTGTTATGAAAACCCAACATGATGTGGTGTTTGTTCAGAAAAAAGCGTGTATAGTATTTTCCGTTTAGTTAAAAACCTCCTAACGATATCAGCACCAATGTCGATGCCATAGTCAACTTCAATGGAAAACATGAAAAAACACACGCACACACACATACATACATACAATGCAAATAAACCCAACTTGTCTTACATATGTTAACATTATTATATTTGTATGGCATTTCAGTTTCTCTTCTCTCAATTACTACTATTGCTGGTTACACACCGACCGTTACACTCTGTTGTGTTATTCTACCACAAAATGTGAAGGACGTACATTTGTAATAACCTTTAGAAGAGTAGCAGGCGCAGTGCTGTAACATTAGACGCTCGTTCGTTATACGACTGGTGTGGCCATTACATTACAAACATAAAATTTAATTAGTTGAAAACGAATGGCTTAAACAAATAACCAAAAATGTTATTTTCCTATTTGCCAAAATAAACACGCGCACACACATGTGTCCACATTTGAGTTCAGTGTTTTGTTTTTTTTTTTTTTTGTCGTTTTGCATTACTGCAGTGTGCTCTATCTTGGGAGGGAAATAAAATTAATTTATTACCGAACAAAATTTGAATTTAGTATTTTTCAATAATTTAAACAACATATTGAACATTTCATATATCAATTCAATATTTCAATAAGAACATTTGAAATGGGTTTTAAAGTTCTTAAGGAAAATTTAACCGAAGTAAACTCAAATTGCAATTAATTATTTTTAATTTACAAATATAGTTTTTAAAATCGGGCACAAGGAAAATTTCTTCCGAAAACATATGTACTTAGGACAAGTGAGGTATAAAAGTAGATTTTAATAAATACCATCCCAGGAACTAATTGAGACATAAGCGTGCCAAAATTTAGAACGTTTTGAGCTATAAGCGTTGACTTAAAAAAATAGGCTCCGATTTTAAAGAACTATCAATGTCAACTCTGTGATTTTAAGGAATATCTGACGAGGCTGCAATTAGGCATTTTTACAAAATATTTCTGAGGGTGTTTCAAACCAATGCGCGTTGATTACTTTAATCATTTTGGCCACATCAATTTGAGCCATAAGCGAGGAGTATAAAACGTCGTTCTGTATTATTTGATCTATAATAGCTTATTTTTTAAAACATATTTGTTACAGAAGTTATTGATTACTGAAGTTGTAGATTAAAAAGATTTATTGGAATTAATAAAGCAATAAAGTTGGGAAAATTACAGTGGGTTTAAAAAAATTAAAAGCGGAATTGTTTAATTCTCATCGACAAAAAGAAAAACTCAAAATAAAAAGAAATATTTTCCGAATACACATTGCAACAAGATTTTGGAGGGAGTTTTTCCCAGAAGGAAAAAACAAATTCATTTTATGCTGGTGACCCTATTATACTTAACCCTTTCAGTGTCAAAAAAATGTCGGAATAAAAATCTAAAATTTTGTATTTAAAATCATATAAAGGCACAGAGTTTAGAACAAAAAGCAAATTTTATTTTAACCCTCGGACAGTTTTGTCTGTCTTTCAGCAAAAACAAAAACATCATTTGTAACGGTACATAGGATAACCGAAAAATCGCAAAGAAACAGAGTAATTTAAAATGTCGAAAATATTCGACAAAAACACTGAAAGGGTTATAGAGATAGGTTCATATCTTCATTTGTAGTTATTGTATCTATTTTTTTATACCCTACACAACTATGTTGTCAGGGTATTATAGCTTTGTGCAGCCCCAAAAGTCCGTCCGTCCGTCCGTCTGTCCATTATAATTTGTAAACACGATACAGGCCACATTTATGGACCAATCTTCACGAAATATTACATGTACGATGGGTTCTGGCCAATGAAGACCCCTATTGTATTTGGAAAAGATCGGTTAATATTTAGGGGATGAAATGGACCAAAAACATTATTTTTGTCGGTTATGTCCCAATTATGTCCAAACTCCGCGTTTGCATGGAGAAGGGGATCGGGCCAGAGAATAAGCATGCATATTTTGATAAAGATCGGTCAATATTTAGTGCGTCAAATGAACCCTGACTTTTGTATGAAAAATGAAAAAAATGTATTCTATGGCATATATATTTACTCCAGAAGGATGTAGACCCGAGGAGATGTGGGAGTTACAGTCAAATACTTACAGGTGCTTACGTATTCAGATAGTATTTAGTAACCCATTACCACATTAGAGGGGCAAATATCGCGCTGATGACTTTGAAATTTTTCATGTTCCAGTTATGGTCAAGGACAACGCCTAAAATTTTCGGTGATGATCAGAGTAAAATTTTGGGATGAAATGGGCCGAAAACTTAGTTTTTTTGTGTTTTCGAGTCGAGTATAATCCGAAAATCACAACACAACCCACAATTAGAAGGACTTTACTGAATTTTCGAAAAAGTAAGGAAGAGTTGCTGTTGACCTCTAATCTGGCAAGAGGGGGCAAATATCACGAAATATTACTCAGAATCGGAATAAACATACTCAAAAAGTTAGAGTTCGTGGTAGTTGTGTAGGGTATCGTATGGTCGGCCCCGTCCGAGTATATTGCTCCGCTCACTGGTTTTTAATTAATTTTTTCAAGAAAATCGAATGAATCAAAATAGAACATTTCGTCCTTCTAACTCGATTCCGTGTGTGTGTTTTGTCCAATTATTAAATGATGCGATTTTCAGCCTCTCAATATTGTAAAAAAAATTTTGCTTGTACGATTCTAGACGGGAACAAATACCGAAAATCGGTAGGTCATCTTAAAATTCCATACTTTCGAGTACAGAATACGGTTATATGGGGACACACCCAAAACGCGGAAACAATCAGTTAACGGTTTTAATATAAACAAGTGAAAAAAAGCGTTAAGTTAGGCCGGACCGAACATTGGATACCCTTCACCATAGATACACTAACAGATACTAGCATCGAAGATATATACCCAAAAGCTTCGGTATATGGTGTATATATTCTGAAAGTACGTTTCAAGACCTTTCAATT